>NW_027480680.1:300000-487138 GCF_051401765.1 Calliopsis andreniformis
ATTATTACGATTATTATGTTTCTTAGTATGATTATGACGAGTATTATGATCATCACTGCGATTCTTACGGCGATTACGACTATTACGATTATTATGGCTATAATAACCATTATTAGGTTTTTTTCCTGATCATTTTGTTTATTATTACGATGTTATGACTATTACGGTTAGTATAACTATTACTATGATTATTACGGCTATTATGATTGTTGCTATGATAATTATGATTATTCCTATGATTGTTATGATTGTCGTGGTTATCATGACGACTACTATGATTATAATGGTTGATAGCATGTTTATTATGGTCATCATTCGGATTACTATGGCTATTAAGATTATTATGGTTATTATTGCTATTATAATGGTTATTATGATTGTTTCCAAGTCTATTATGGTTATTATTATGATTATCATGATTATAATGTTTCATAGTATGGTTGTGATGATTATTATGATCATTATGATGATTATTCTGGTTATTATGGTTATTAAGATTATTATGGCTGTAATAACGTTTATTAGGTTATTTCCATGATTATTCTGTTTATTATTACGATGTTATGATTATTAGAGTCAGTATAACTATTACTATGATTATTACGTCTATTATGATTGTTGCTATGATTATTATGATTATTATTGTGATTGTTATGATTGTTGTGGTTATTATGACGATTACTATGATTATAATGGTTCATAGCATGGTTATTATGATCATCATTCAGATTACTATACCTATTACGATTATTATGGTTATTATGGCTATTATAATGGTTATTATGATTGATTCCAAGTCTATTACGCTTATTATCATTATTATTATGATTACTATGTTTCTTAGTATGATTATGACGAGTATTACGATCATCACTGAGATTCTTACGGCGATTACGACTATTACGATTATTATGGCTATAATAACGATTATTAGGTTTTTTTCTTGACCATTCTGTTTATTATTACGATGTTATGACTATTACGGTTAGTATAACTATTACTATGATTATTACGGCTATTAGGATTGTAGCTATGATAATTATGATTATTATTATGATTCTTATGATTGTTGTGGTTATTATGACGGTTACTATGATTATAGTTGTTGATAGTATGGTAGTTATGATCATCAGTCAGATTAATATAGCTATTATGGTTATTATGGTTATTATGGCTATTATAATGGTTATTATGATTGATTCCAAGTCTATTATGGTTATTATCATGATTATTAAGATTATTACGCTTCTTAGTATGATTGTGAGGATTATTATGATCATTATTACGATTATTCTGGCTCTTATGGTTGTTAAGATTATTATGTATGTAATAACGATTATTAGGTTATTTCCTTGATTATTGTGTTTATTACTACGATGTTATGATTATTACAGTTAGTATAACTATTACTATGACTATTACGGCTATTATGATTGTTGCTATGATTATTATGATTATTATTATGATTGTTATGATTGTCGTGGTTATTATGAGGGTTACTATGATTATAATGCTTGATAGCATAGTAATCATGATCATCATTCAGATTACTATAGCTATTATGATTAATATCATTATCAGGGCTATTATAATGGTTATTATTGTTGTTTCCAAGTTTATTATGGGTATTGTCATGTTTATTATCATTATTATTATGATTGTTATGTTTGTTGTGGTTATTATGACGATTACTATGATTATAGTTGTTGATAGCATGGTAATTATGATCATCAGTCAGATTAATATAGCTATTATGGTTATTATGGTTATTATGGCTATTATAATGGTTATTAGGGTTGTTTACAAGTCTATTATGGTTATTATCATGATTATTATGATTATTATGTTTCCTAGTATGATTGTGAGAATTATTATGATCATTAACACGATTATTCTGGTTATAATGGTTATTAAGATTATTATGGTTGTAATAACGATTATTAGGTTATTTCCATGATTATTCTGTATATTATAAAGATGTTATGATTATTACAGTTAGTATAACGATTACTATGATTATTACGGCTATTATGATTGTTGCTATGATTGTTATGATTGTTGTGGGTATTATGACGATTACTATGATTATAATGGTTGATAGCATGGTAATCATGACCATCATTCAGATTGCTACAGCTATTATGATTAATACGGTTATCATGGCTATTATAATGGTTATTATGGTTGTTTCCAAGTTTATTATGGTTATTGTCTTGTTTATTATGATTATTATGTTTCTTAGTACGATTATGACGAATATTATGATAATCACTGAGATTCTTATGGCGATTACGACTATTACGATTATTATGGCTGTAATAACTATTATTAGGTTATTTCCATGATTTTTCTGTTTAT
Organism: Calliopsis andreniformis; assembly: GCF_051401765.1. NCBI lineage: Eukaryota > Metazoa > Arthropoda > Insecta > Hymenoptera > Andrenidae > Calliopsis > Calliopsis andreniformis. Next base: position 302,359 of record NW_027480680.1, read on the forward strand.
TATCACGATGTTATGATTATTACAGTCCGTATAACTATTACCATGATTATTACGTCTATTATGATTGTTCCTATGATTATTATGACTATTATTATGATTGTTATGATTGTTGTGGTTATTATGACGATTACTATGATTATAGTTGCTGATAGTATGGTAGTTATGATCATCAGTCAGATTAATATAGCTATTATTGTTATTATGGTTATTATGGCTATTATAATGGTTATTATGATTGATTCCAAGTCTATTGTGGTTATTATCATGATTATTATGATTATTACGCTTCTTAGTATGATTGTGAGGATTATTATGATCATTATTACGATTATTCTGGTTCTTATGGTTGTTAAGATTATTATGTATGTAATAACGATTATTAGGTTATTTCCTTGATTATTCTGTTTATTACTACGATGTTATGATTATTACAGTTAGTATAACTATTACTATGACTATTACGGCTATTATGATTGTTGCTATGATTATTATGATTATTATTATGATTGTTATGATTGTTGTGGTTATTATGACGATTACCATGATTATAATGGTTCATAGCATGGTTATTATGATCATCATTCAGATTACTATAGCTATTATGATTATTATGGTTATTATGGCTATTACAATGGTTATTATGGTTGATTCAAAGTCTGTTACGGTTATTATCATTATTATTACGATTATTATGTTTCTTAGTATGATTATGACGAGTATTATGATCATCACTGCGATTCTTACGGCGATTACGACTATTACGATTATTATGGCTATAATAACCATTATTAGGTTTTTTTCCTGATCATTAATGTTTATTATTACGATGTTATGACTATTACGGTTAGTATAACTATTACTATGATTATTACGGCTATTATGATTGTTGCTATGATAATTATGATTATTCCTATGATTGTTATGATTGTCGTGGTTATCATGACGATTACTATGATTATAATGGTTGATAGCATGTTTATTATGGTCATCATTCGGATTACTATGGCTATTAAGATTATTATGGTTATTATTGCTATTATAATGGTTATTATGATTGTTTCCAAGTCTATTATGGTTATTATTATGATTATCATGATTATAATGTTTCATAGTATGGTTGTGATGATTATTATGATCATTATGATGATTATTCTGGTTATTATGGTTATTAAGATTATTATGGCTGTAATAACGTTTATTAGGTTATTTCCATGATTATTCTGTTTATTATTACGATGTTATGATTATTAGAGTCAGTATAACTATTACTATGATTATTACGTCTATTATGATTGTTGCTATGATTATTATGATTATTATTATGATTGTTATGATTGTTGTGGTTATTATGACGATTACTATGATTATAATGGTTGATAGCATGGTTATTATGATCATCATTCAGATTACTATAGCTATTACGATTATTATGGTTATTATGGCTATTATAATGGTTATTATGATTGATTCCAAGTCTATTACGCTTATTATCATTATTATTATGATTACTATGTTTCTTAGTATGATTATGACGAGTATTATGATCATCACTGAGATTCTTACGGCGATTACGACTATTACGATTATTATGGCTATAATAACGATTATTAGGTTTTTTTCTTGACCATTCTGTTTATTATTACGATGTTATGACTATTACGGTTAGTATAACTATTACTATGATTATTACGGCTATTATGATTGTTGCTATGATTATTATGATTATTATTATGATTGTTATGATTGTCGTGGTTATTATGAGGGTTACTATGATTATAATGCTTGATAGCATAGTAATCATGATCATCATTCAGATTACTATAGCTATTATGATTAATATCATTATCAGGGCTATTATAATGCTTATTATGGTTGTTTCCAAGTTTATTATAGGTATTGTCATGTTTATTATCATTATTATTATGATTGTTATGATTGTTGTGGTTATTATGACGATTACTATGATTATAGTTGTTGATAGCATGGTAATTATGATCATCAGCCAGATTAACATAGCTATTATTGTTATTATGGTTATTATGGCTATTATAATGGTTATTAGGGTTGTTTCCAAGTCTATTATGGTTATTATCGTGATTATTATGATTATTATGTTTCCTAGTATGATTGTGAGAATTATTATGATCATTATTACGATTATTCTGGTTATAATGGTTATTAAGATTATTATGGTTGTTATAACGATTATTAGGTTATTTCCATGATTATTCTGTATATTATAACGATGTTATGACTATTACGGTTAGTATAACTATTACTATGATTATTACGGCTATTATGATTGTTGCTATGATAATTATGATTATTATTATGATTCTTATGATTGTTGTGGTTATTATGACGCTTACTATGACTATAATGGTTGATAGCATGGTAAACATGACGATCATTCAGATTACCATAGCTATTATTATTAATATGGTTTTCGTGGCTATTATAATGGTTATTATGGTTGTTTCCAAGTTTATTATGGTTATTGTTATGTTTATTATCATTATTATTATGATTGCTATGTTTGTTGTGGTTATTATGACGATTACTATGATTATAATTGTTGATAGCATGGTAATTATGATCATTATTCAGATTACTATAACTATTATGATTATTATGGGTGTTATGGCTATTATAATGGTTATTATGGCTGTTTCCAAGTCTATTATGGTTATTATCATGATTATTATGATTATTCCGCTTCTTAGTATGATTCTGAGGATTATTATGATCATTATTACGATTATTCTGGTTCTTATGGTTGTTAAGATTATTATGTATGTAATAACGATTATTAGGTTATTTCCTTGATTATTCTGTTTATTACTACGATGTTATGATTATTACAGTTAGTATAACTATTACTATGACTATTACGGCTATTGTGATTGTTGCTATGATTATTATGATTATTATTATAATTGTTATGATTGTTGTGGTTATTATGAGGGTTACTATGATTATAATACTTGATAGCATAGTAATCATGATCATCATTCAGATTACTATAGCTACTATGATTAATATCATTATCAGGGCTATTATAATGGTTATTATGGTTGTTTTCAAGTTTATTATGTGTATTGTCATGTTTATTATCATTACTATTATGATTGTTATGTTTGTTGTGGTTATTATGACGATTACTATGATTATAGTTGTTGATAGCATGGTAATTATGATCATCAGTCAGATTAATATAGCTATTATGGTTATTATGGTTATTATGTCTATTATAATGGTTATTAGGGTTGTTTCCAAGTCTATTATGGTTATTATCATGATTATTATGATTATTATGTTTCTTAGTATGATTATGACGAGTATTATGGTCATCACTGCGATTCTTACGGCGATTACGACTATTACGATTATTATGGCTATAATAACCATTATTAGGTTTTTTTCCTGATCATTTTGTTTATTATTACGATGTTATGACTATTACGGTTAGTATAACTATTACTATGATTATTACGGCTATTATGATTGTTGCTATGATTGTTATGATTGTTGTGGGTATTATGACGATTACCATGATTATAATGGTTCATAGCATGGTTATTATGATCATCATTCAGATTACTATGGCTATTATGATTATTATGGTTATTATGGCTATTACAATGGTTATTATGGTTGATTCAAAGTCTGTTACGGTTATTATCATTATTATTACGATTATTATGTTTCTTAGTATGATTATGACGAGTATTATGGTCATCACTGCGATTCTTACGGCGATTACGACTATTACGATTATTATGGCTATAATAACCATTATTAGGTTTTTTTCCTGATCATTTTGTTTATTATTACGATGTTATGACTATTACGGTTAGTATAACTATTACTATGATTATTACGGCTATTATGATTGTTGCTATGATAATTATGATTATTCCTATGATTGTTATGATTGTCGTGGTTATCATGACGATTACTATGATTATAATGGTTGATAGCATGTTTATTATGGTCATCATTCGGATTACTATGGCTATTAAGATTATTATGGTTATTATTGCTATTATAATGGTTATTATGATTGTTTCCAAGTCTATTATGGTTATTATTATGATTATCATGATCATAATGTTTCATAGTATGGTTGTGATGATTATTATGATCATTATGATGATTATTCTGGTTATTATGGTTATTAAGATTATTATGGCTGTAATAACGTTTATTAGGTTATTTCCATGATTATTCTGTTTATTATTACGATGTTATGATTATTAGAGTCAGTATAACTATTACTATGATTATTACGTCTATTATGATTGTTGCTATGATTATTATGATTATTATTATGATTGTTATGATTGTTGTGGTTATTATGACGATTACTATGATTATCATGGTTGATAGCATGGTAATCATGATCATCATTCAGATTACTACAGCTATTATGATGAATATGGTTATCATGGCTATTATAATGGTTATTATGGTTGTTTCCAAGTTTATTATGGTTATTGTCATGTTTATTATCATTATTATTATGATTGTTATGTTTGTTGTGGGTTTTATGACGATTACTATAATTATAATTGTTGATAGCATGGTAATTATGATCATCATTCAGATGACTACAACTATTATGATTATTATGGTTGTTATAGCTATTATAATGGTTGTTATGGTTGTTTCCATGTCTATTATGGTTATTATCATGATTATTATGATTATTATGTTTCTTAGTACGATTATGACGAATATTAAGGTAATCACTGAGATTCTTATGGCGATTGCGACTATTACGATTATTATGGCTGTAATAACGATTATTAGGTTATTTCCACGATTATTCTGTTTATTATTACGATGTTATGATTATTACAGTCAGTATAACCATTACCATAATTACTACGTCTATTATGATTGTTCCTATGATTATTACGACTATTAATATGATTGTTATGATTGTTGTGGTTATTATGACGATTACCATGATTATAATGGTTCATAGCACGGTTATTATGATCATCATTCAGATTACTATACCTATTACGATTATTATGGTTATTATGGCTATTATAATGGTTATTATGATTGATTCCAAGTCTATTACGCTTATTATCATTATTATTATGATTACTATGTTTCTTAGTATGATTATGACGAGTATTATGATCATCACTGAGATTCTTACGGCGATTACGACTATTACGATTATTATGGCTATAATAACGATTATTAGGTTTTTTTCTTGACCATTCTGTTTATTATTACGATGTTATGACTATTACGGTTAGTATAACTATTACTATGATTATTACGGCTATTACGATTGTAGCTATGATAATTATGATTATTATTATGATTCTTATGATTGTTGTGGTTATTATGACGGTTACTATGATTATAGTTGTTGATAGTATGGTAGTTATGATCATCAGTCAGATTAATATAGCTATTATGGTTATTATGGTTATTATGGCTATTATAATGGTTATTATGATTGATTCCAAGTCTATTATGGTTATTATAATGATTATTAAGATTATTACGCTTCTTAGTATGATTGTGAGGATTATTATGATCATTATTACGATTATTCTGGCTCTTATGGTTGTTAAGATTATTATGTATGTAATAACGATTATTAGGTTATTTCCTTGATTATTGTGTTTATTACTACGATGTTATGATTATTACAGTTAGTATAACTATTACTATGACTATTACGGCTACTATGATTGTTGCTATGATTATTATGATTATTATTATGATTGTTATGATTGTCGTGGTTATTATGAGGGTTACTATGATTATAATGCTTGATAGCATAGTAATCATGATCATCATTCAGATTACTATAGCTATTATGATTAATATCATTATCAGGGCTATTATAATGGTTATTATTGTTGTTTCCAAGTTTATTATGGGTATTGTCATGTTTATTATCATTATTATTATGATTGTTATGTTTGTTGTGGTTATTATGACGATTACTATGATTATAGTTGTTGATAGCATGGTAATTATGATCATCAGTCAGATTAATATAGCTATTATGGTTATTATGGTTATTATGGCTATTATAATGGTTATTAGGGTTGTTTACAAGTCTATTATGGTTATTATCATGATTATTATGATTATTATGTTTCCTAGTATGATTGTGAGAATTATTATGATCATTATTACGATTATTCTGGTTATAATGGTTATTAAGATTATTATGGTTGTAATAACGATTATTAGGTTATTTCCATGATTATTCTGTATATTATAACGATGTTATGATTATTACAGTTAGTATAACGATTACTATGATTATTACGGCTATTATGATTGTTGCTATGATTGTTATGATTGTTGTGGGTATTATGACGATTACTATGATTATAATGGTTGATAGCATGGTAATCATGATCATCATTCAGATTGCTATAGCTATTATGATTAATACGGTTATCATGGCTATTATAATGGTTATTATGGTTGTTTCCAAGTTTATTATGGTTATTGTCTTGTTTCTTATGATTATCATGTTTCTTAGTACGATTATGACGAATATTATGATAACCACTGAGATTCTTATGGCGATTACGACTATTACGATTATTATGGCTGTAATACCTATTATTAGGTTATGTTCATGATTATTCTGTTTATTATTACTATGTTATGATTATTACAGTCAGTATAACTATTACCATGATTATTACGTCTATTATGATTGTTCCTATGATTATTATGACTATTATTATGATTGTTATGATCGTTGTGGTTATTATGACGATTACCATGATTATAATGGTTCATAGCATGGTTATTATGACCATCGATCAGATTACTATAGCTATTACGATTATTATAGTTATTATGGCTATTATAATGGTTATTAGGGTTGTTTCCAAGTCTATTATGGTTATTATTATGATTATTATGATTACTATGTTTCTTAGTATGATTATGACGAGTATTATGATCATGACTGAGATTCTTACGGCGATTACGACTATTACGATTATTATGGCTATAATAACGATTATTAGGATTTTTTCCTGATCATTCTGTTTATTATTACGATGTTATGACTATTACGGTTAGTATAACTATTACTATGATTATTACGGCTATTATGATTGTTGCTATGATAATTGTGATTATTATTATGATTTTTATGATTGTTGTGGTTATTATGACGATTACTATGATTATAATGGTTGATAGCATGGTAAACATGATCATCATTCAGATTACTATAGCTATTATGATGAATATGGTTATCATGGCTATTATAATGGCTATTATGGTTGTTTCCAAGTTTATTATGGTTATTGTCATTATTATTATGATTACTATGTTTCTTAGTATGATTATGACGAGTATTATGACCATCACTGAGATTCCTACGGCGATTACGACTATTACGATTATTATGGCTATAATAACGATTATTAGGTTTTTTCCCTGATCATTCTGTTCATTATTACGATGTTGTGACTATTACGGTTAGTATAACAATTACTATGATTATTACGGCTATTATGATTGTTGCTATGACAAGTATGATTATTCCTATGATTGTTATGATTGTCGTGGTTATCATGACGATTACTATGATTATAAAGGTTGATAGCATGGTTATTATGGTCATCATTCGGATTACTATGGCTATTAAGATTATTATGGTTATTATTGCTATTATAATGATTATTATGATTGTTTCCAAGTCTATTATGGTTATTATTATGATTATTATGATTATAATGTTTCATAGTATGGTTGTGATGATTATTATGATCATTATGATGATTATTCTGGTTATTATTGTTATTAAGATTATTATGGCTGTAATAACGTTTATTAGGTTATTTCCATGATTATTCTGGTTATTATTACGATGTTATGATTATTAGAGTCAGTATAACTATTACTATGATTATTACGTCTATTATGATTGTTGCTATGATTATTATGATTATTATTATGATTGTTATGATGGTTGTGGTTATTATGACGGTTACTATGATTATCATGGTTGATAGCATGGTAATCATGATCATCATTCAGATGAATACAGCTATTATGATGAATATGGTTATCATGGCTATTATAATGGTTATTATGGTTGTTTCCATGTTTATTATGGTTATTGTCATGTTTATTATCATTATTATTATGATTGTTATGTTTGTTGTGGGTTTTATGACGATTACTATGATTATAATTGTTGATAGCATGGTAATTATGATCATCATTCAGATGACTACAACTATTATGATTATTATGGTTGTTATAGCTATTATAATGGTTGTTATGGTTGTTTCCATGTCTATTATGGTTATTATCATGATTATTATGATTATTATGTTTCTTAGTACGATCATGACGAATATTAAGATAATCACTGAGATTCTTATGGCGATTGCGACTATTACGATTATTATGGCTGTAATAACGATTATTAGGTTATTTCCATGATTATTCTGTTTATTATTACGATGTTATGATTATTAGAGTCAGTATAACGATTACTATGATTGTTACGTCTATTATGATTGTTGCTATGATTATTATGATTATTATTATGTTTGTTATGATTGTTGTGGTTATTATGACGATTACTATGATTATCATGGTTGATAGCATGGTAATCATGATCATCATTCAGATTACTACAGCTATTATGATTAATATGGTTATCATGGCTATTATAATGGTTATTATGGTTGTTTCAAAGTTTATTATGGTTATTGTCATGTTTATTATTATTATTATTATGACTGTTATGTTTGTTGTGGTTATTATGACGATTACTATGATTATAGTTGTTGATAGCATGGTAGTTATGATCATCAGTCAGATTAATATAGCTATTACAATTATTATGGTTATTATGGCTATTATAACGGTTATTATGATTGATTCCAAGTCTATTACGGTTATGATCATTATTATTATGATTACTATGTCTCTTAGTATGATTATGACGAGTATTATGACCATCACTGAGATTCCTACGGCGATTACGGCTATTACGATTATTATGGCTATAATAACGATTATTAGGTTTTTTCCCTGATCATTCTGTTTATTATTACGATGTTATAACTATTACGGTTAGTATAACTATTACTATGATTATTACGGCTATTATGATTGTTGCTATGATAATTATGATTATTCCTATGATTGTTATGATTGTCGTGGTTATCATGACGATTACTATGATTATAATGGTTGATAGCATGTTTATTATGGTCATCATTCGGATTACTATGGCTATTAAGATTATTATGGTTATTATTGCTATTATAATGGTTATTATGATTGTTTCCAAGTCTATTATGGTTATTATTATGATTATCATGATTATAATGTTTCATAGTATGGTTGTGATGATTATTATGATCATTATGATGATTATTCTGGTTATTATGGTTATTAAGATTATTATGGCTGTAATAACGTTTATTAGGTTATTTCCATGATTATTCTGTTTATTATTACGATGTTATGATTATTAGAGTCAGTATAACAATTACTATGATTATTACGTCTATTATGATTGTTGCTATGATTATTATGATTACTATTATGATTGTTATGATTGTTGTGGTTATTATGACGATTACTATGATTATCATGGTTGATAGCATGGTAATCATGATCATCATTCAGATTACTACAGCTATTATGATGAATATGGTTATCATGGCTATTATAATGGCTATTATGGTTGTTTCCAAGTTTATTATGGTTATTGTCATGTTTATTATCATTATTATTATGATTGTTATGTTTGTTGTGGGTTTTATGACGATTACTATGATTATAATTGTTGATAGCATGGTAATTATGATCATCATTCAGATAACTACAACTATTATGATTATTATGGTTATTATGGCTATTATAATGGTTATTATGATTGATTCCAAGTCTATTACGGTTATTATCATTATTATTATGATTACTATGTTTCTTAGTATGATTATGACGAGTATTATGACCATCACTGAGATTCCTACGGCGATTACGACTATTACGATTATTATGGCTATAATAACGATTATTAGGTTTTTTCCCTGATCATTCTGTTCATTATTACGATGTTGTGACTATTACGGTTAGTATAACAATTACTATGATTATTACGGCTATTATGATTGTTGCTATGACAAGTATGATTATTCCTATGATTGTTATGATTGTCGTGGTTATCATGACGATTACTATGATTATAATGGTTGATAGCATGTTTATTATGGTCATCATTCGGATTACTATGGCTATTAAGATTATTATGGTTATTATTGCTATTATAATGGTTATTATGATTGTTTCCAAGTCTATTATGGTTATTATTATGATTATCATGATCATAATGTTTCATAGTATGGTTGTGATGATTATTATGATCATTATGATGATTATTCTGGTTATTATGGTTATTAAGATTATTATGGCTGTAATAACGTTTATTAGGTTATTTCCATGATTATTCTGTTTATTATTACGATGTTATGATTATTAGAGTCAGTATAACTATTACTATGATTATTACGTCTATTATGATTGTTGCTATGATTATTATGATTATTATTATGATTGTTATGATTGTTGTGGTTATTATGACGATTACTATGATTATCATGGTTGATAGCATGGTAATCATGATCATCATTCAGATTACTACAGCTATTATGATGAATATGGTTATCATGGCTATTATAATGGTTATTATGGTTGTTTCCAAGTTTATTATGGTTATTGTCATGTTTATTATCATTATTATTATGATTGTTATGTTTGTTGTGGGTTTTATGACGATTACTATAATTATAATTGTTGATAGCATGGTAATTATGATCATCATTCAGATGACTACAACTATTATGATTATTATGGTTGTTATAGCTATTATAATGGTTGTTATGGTTGTTTCCATGTCTATTATGGTTATTATCATGATTATTATGATTATTATGTTTCTTAGTACGATTATGACGAATATTAAGGTAATCACTGAGATTCTTATGGCGATTGCGACTATTACGATTATTATGGCTGTAATAACGATTATTAGGTTATTTCCACGATTATTCTGTTTATTATTACGATGTTATGATTATTACAGTCAGTATAACCATTACCATAATTACTACGTCTATTATGATTGTTCCTATGATTATTACGACTATTAATATGATTGTTATGATTGTTGTGGTTATTATGACGATTACCATGATTATAATGGTTCATAGCACGGTTATTATGATCATCATTCAGATTACTATACCTATTACGATTATTATGGTTATTATGGCTATTATAATGGTTATTATGATTGATTCCAAGTCTATTACGCTTATTATCATTATTATTATGATTACTATGTTTCTTAGTATGATTATGACGAGTATTATGATCATCACTGAGATTCTTACGGCGATTACGACTATTACGATTATTATGGCTATAATAACGATTATTAGGTTTTTTTCTTGACCATTCTGTTTATTATTACGATGTTATGACTATTACGGTTAGTATAACTATTACTATGATTATTACGGCTATTACGATTGTAGCTATGATAATTATGATTATTATTATGATTCTTATGATTGTTGTGGTTATTATGACGGTTACTATGATTATAGTTGTTGATAGTATGGTAGTTATGATCATCAGTCAGATTAATATAGCTATTATGGTTATTATGGTTATTATGGCTATTATAATGGTTATTATGATTGATTCCAAGTCTATTATGGTTATTATAATGATTATTAAGATTATTACGCTTCTTAGTATGATTGTGAGGATTATTATGATCATTATTACGATTATTCTGGCTCTTATGGTTGTTAAGATTATTATGTATGTAATAACGATTATTAGGTTATTTCCTTGATTATTGTGTTTATTACTACGATGTTATGATTATTACAGTTAGTATAACTATTACTATGACTATTACGGCTACTATGATTGTTGCTATGATTATTATGATTATTATTATGATTGTTATGATTGTCGTGGTTATTATGAGGGTTACTATGATTATAATGCTTGATAGCATAGTAATCATGATCATCATTCAGATTACTATAGCTATTATGATTAATATCATTATCAGGGCTATTATAATGGTTATTATTGTTGTTTCCAAGTTTATTATGGGTATTGTCATGTTTATTATCATTATTATTATGATTGTTATGTTTGTTGTGGTTATTATGACGATTACTATGATTATAGTTGTTGATAGCATGGTAATTATGATCATCAGTCAGATTAATATAGCTATTATGGTTATTATGGTTATTATGGCTATTATAATGGTTATTAGGGTTGTTTACAAGTCTATTATGGTTATTATCATGATTATTATGATTATTATGTTTCCTAGTATGATTGTGAGAATTATTATGATCATTATTACGATTATTCTGGTTATAATGGTTATTAAGATTATTATGGTTGTAATAACGATTATTAGGTTATTTCCATGATTATTCTGTATATTATAACGATGTTATGATTATTACAGTTAGTATAACGATTACTATGATTATTACGGCTATTATGATTGTTGCTATGATTGTTATGATTGTTGTGGGTATTATGACGATTACTATGATTATAATGGTTGATAGCATGGTAATCATGATCATCATTCAGATTGCTAGAGCTATTATGATTAATACGGTTATCATGGCTATTATAATGGTTATTATGGTTGTTTCCAAGTTTATTATGGTTATTGTCTTGTTTCTTATGATTATCATGTTTCTTAGTACGATTATGACGAATATTATGATAACCACTGAGATTCTTATGGCGATTACGACTATTACGATTATTATGGCTGTAATACCTATTATTAGGTTATGTTCATGATTATTCTGTTTATTATTACTATGTTATGATTATTACAGTCAGTATAACTATTACCATGATTATTACGTCTATTATGATTGTTCCTATGATTATTATGACTATTATTATGATTGTTATGATCGTTGTGGTTATTATGACGATTACCATGATTATAATGGTTCATAGCATGGTTATTATGACCATCGATCAGATTACTATAGCTATTACGATTATTATAGTTATTATGGCTATTATAATGGTTATTAGGGTTGTTTCCAAGTCTATTATGGTTATTATTATGATTATTATGATTACTATGTTTCTTAGTATGATTATGACGAGTATTATGATCATGACTGAGATTCTTACGGCGATTACGACTATTACGATTATTATGGCTATAATAACGATTATTAGGATTTTTTCCTGATCATTCTGTTTATTATTACGATGTTATGACTATTACGGTTAGTATAACTATTACTATGATTATTACGGCTATTATGATTGTTGCTATGATAATTGTGATTATTATTATGATTTTTATGATTGTTGTGGTTATTATGACGATTACTATGATTATAATGGTTGATAGCATGGTAAACATGATCATCATTCAGATTACTATAGCTATTATGATGAATATGGTTATCATGGCTATTATAATGGCTATTATGGTTGTTTCCAAGTTTATTATGGTTATTGTCATTATTATTATGATTACTATGTTTCTTAGTATGATTATGACGAGTATTATGACCATCACTGAGATTCCTACGGCGATTACGACTATTACGATTATTATGGCTATAATAACGATTATTAGGTTTTTTCCCTGATCATTCTGTTCATTATTACGATGTTGTGACTATTACGGTTAGTATAACAATTACTATGATTATTACGGCTATTATGATTGTTGCTATGACAAGTATGATTATTCCTATGATTGTTATGATTGTCGTGGTTATCATGACGATTACTATGATTATAAAGGTTGATAGCATGGTTATTATGGTCATCATTCGGATTACTATGGCTATTAAGATTATTATGGTTATTATTGCTATTATAATGATTATTATGATTGTTTCCAAGTCTATTATGGTTATTATTATGATTATTATGATTATAATGTTTCATAGTATGGTTGTGATGATTATTATGATCATTATGATGATTATTCTGGTTATTATTGTTATTAAGATTATTATGGCTGTAATAACGTTTATTAGGTTATTTCCATGATTATTCTGGTTATTATTACGATGTTATGATTATTAGAGTCAGTATAACTATTACTATGATTATTACGTCTATTATGATTGTTGCTATGATTATTATGATTATTATTATGATTGTTATGATGGTTGTGGTTATTATGACGGTTACTATGATTATCATGGTTGATAGCATGGTAATCATGATCATCATTCAGATGAATACAGCTATTATGATGAATATGGTTATCATGGCTATTATAATGGTTATTATGGTTGTTTCCATGTTTATTATGGTTATTGTCATGTTTATTATCATTATTATTATGATTGTTATGTTTGCTGTGGGTTTTATGACGATTACTATGATTATAATTGTTGATAGCATGGTAATTATGATCATCATTCAGATGACTACAACTATTATGATTATTATGGTTGTTATAGCTATTATAATGGTTGTTATGGTTGTTTCCATGTCTATTATGGTTATTATCATGATTATTATGATTATTATGTTTCTTAGTACGATCATGACGAATATTAAGATAATCACTGAGATTCTTATGGCGATTGCGACTATTACGATTATTATGGCTGTAATAACGATTATTAGGTTATTTCCATGATTATTCTGTTTATTATTACGATGTTATGATTATTAGAGTCAGTATAACGATTACTATGATTGTTACGTCTATTATGATTGTTGCTATGATTATTATGATTATTATTATGTTTGTTATGATTGTTGTGGTTATTATGACGATTACTATGATTATCATGGTTGATAGCATGGTAATCATGATCATCATTCAGATTACTACAGCTATTATGATTAATATGGTTATCATGGCTATTATAATGGTTATTATGGTTGTTTCAAAGTTTATTATGGTTATTGTCATGTTTATTATTATTATTATTATGACTGTTATGTTTGTTGTGGTTATTATGACGATTACTATGATTATAGTTGTTGATAGCATGGTAGTTATGATCATCAGTCAGATTAATATAGCTATTACAATTATTATGGTTATTATGGCTATTATAACGGTTATTATGATTGATTCCAAGTCTATTACGGTTATGATCATTATTATTATGATTACTATGTCTCTTAGTATGATTATGACGAGTATTATGACCATCACTGAGATTCCTACGGCGATTACGGCTATTACGATTATTATGGCTATAATAACGATTATTAGGTTTTTTCCCTGATCATTCTGTTTATTATTACGATGTTATAACTATTACGGTTAGTATAACTATTACTATGATTATTACGGCTATTATGATTGTTGCTATGATAATTATGATTATTCCTATGATTGTTATGATTGTCGTGGTTATCATGACGATTACTATGATTATAATGGTTGATAGCATGTTTATTATGGTCATCATTCGGATTACTATGGCTATTAAGATTATTATGGTTATTATTGCTATTATAATGGTTATTATGATTGTTTCCAAGTCTATTATGGTTATTATTATGATTATCATGATTATAATGTTTCATAGTATGGTTGTGATGATTATTATGATCATTATGATGATTATTCTGGTTATTATGGTTATTAAGATTATTATGGCTGTAATAACGTTTATTAGGTTATTTCCATGATTATTCTGTTTATTATTACGATGTTATGATTATTAGAGTCAGTATAACAATTACTATGATTATTACGTCTATTATGATTGTTGCTATGATTATTATGATTACTATTATGATTGTTATGATTGTTGTGGTTATTATGACGATTACTATGATTATCATGGTTGATAGCATGGTAATCATGATCATCATTCAGATTACTACAGCTATTATGATGAATATGGTTATCATGGCTATTATAATGGCTATTATGGTTGTTTCCAAGTTTATTATGGTTATTGTCATGTTTATTATCATTATTATTATGATTGTTATGTTTGTTGTGGGTTTTATGACGATTACTATGATTATAATTGTTGATAGCATGGTAATTATGATCATCATTCAGATAACTACAACTATTATGATTATTATGGTTATTATGGCTATTATAATGGTTATTATGATTGATTCCAAGTCTATTACGGTTATTATCATTATTATTATGATTACTATGTTTCTTAGTATGATTATGACGAGTATTATGACCATCACTGAGATTCCTACGGCGATTACGACTATTACGATTATTATGGCTATAATAACGATTATTAGGTTTTTTCCCTGATCATTCTGTTCATTATTACGATGTTGTGACTATTACGGTTAGTATAACAATTACTATGATTATTACGGCTATTATGATTGTTGCTATGACAAGTATGATTATTCCTATGATTGTTATGATTGTCGTGGTTATCATGACGATTACTATGATTATAATGGTTGATAGCATGGTTATTATGGTCATCATTCGGATTACTATGGCTATTAAGATTATTATGGTTATTATTGCTATTATAATGATTATTATGATTGTTTCCAAGTCTATTATGGTTATTATTATGATTATTATGATTATAATGTTTCATAGTATGGTTGTGATGATTATTATGATCATTATGATGATTATTCTGGTTATTATTGTTATTAAGATTATTATGGCTGTAATAACGTTTATTAGGTTATTTCCATGATTATTCTGGTTATTATTACGATGTTATGATTATTAGAGTCAGTATAACGATTACTATGATTGTTACGTCTATTATGATTGTTGCTATGATTATTATGATTATTATTATGTTTGTTATGATTGTTGTGGTTATTATGACGATTACTATGATTATCATGGTTGATAGCATGGTAATCATGATCATCATTCAGATTACTACAGCTATTATGATTAATATGGTTATCATGGCTATTATAATGGTTATTATGGTTGTTTCAAAGTTTATTATGGTTATTGTCATGTTTATTATTATTATTATTATGACTGTTATGTTTGTTGTGGTTATTATGACGATTACTATGATTATAGTTGTTGATAGCATGGTAGTTATGATCATCAGTCAGATTGATATAGCTATTACAATTATTATGGTTATTATGGCTATTATAACGGTTATTATGATTGATTCCAAGTCTATTACGGTTATGATCATTATTATTATGATTACTATGTCTCTTAGTATGATTATGACGAGTATTATGACCATCACTGAGATTCCTACGGCGATTACGGCTATTACGATTATTATGGCTATAATAACGATTATTAGGTTTTTTCCCTGATCATTCTGTTTATTATTACGATGTTATAACTATTACGGTTAGTATAACTAATACTATGATTATTACGGCTATTATGATTGTTGCTATGATAATTATGGTTATTCCTATGATTGTTATGATTCTCGTGGTTATCATGACGATTACTATGATTATAATGGTTGATAGCATGTTTATTATGGTCATCATTCGGATTACTATGGCTATTAAGATTATTATGGTTATTATTGCTATTATAATGGTTATTATGGTTGTTTC
This sequence comes from Calliopsis andreniformis, assembly GCF_051401765.1. Classification (NCBI taxonomy): domain Eukaryota; kingdom Metazoa; phylum Arthropoda; class Insecta; order Hymenoptera; family Andrenidae; genus Calliopsis; species Calliopsis andreniformis. The sequence continues at coordinate 319,951 of NW_027480680.1, forward strand.
CAAGTCTATTATGGTTATTATTATGATTATCATGATTATAATGTTTCATAGTATGGTTGTGATGATTATTATGATCATTATGATGATTATTCTGGTTATTATGGTTATTAAGATTATTATGGCTGTAATAACGTTTATTAGGTTATTTCCATGATTATTCTGTTTATTATTACGATGTTATGATTATTAGAGTCAGTATAACTATTACGATGATTATTACGTCTATTATGATTGTTGCTATGATTATTATGATTATTATTATGATTGTTATGATTGTTGTGGTTATTATGACGATTACTATGATTATCATGGTTGATAGCATGGTAATCATGATCATCATTCAGATTACTACAGCTATTATGATGAATATGGTTATCATGGCTATTATAATGGTTATTATGGTTGTTTCCAAGTTTATTATGGTTATTGTCATGTTTATTATCATTGTTATTATGATTGTTATGTTTGTTGTGGGTTTTATGACGATTACTATAATTATAATTGTTGATAGCATGGTAATTATGATCATCATTCAGATGACTACAACTATTATGATTATTATGGTTGTTATAGCTATTATAATGGTTGTTATGGTTGTTTCCATGTCTATTATGGTTATTATCATGATTATTATGATTATTATGTTTCTTAGTACGATTATGACGAATATTAAGATAATCACTGAGATTCTTATGGCGATTGCGACTATTACGATTATTATGGCTGCAATAACGATTATTAGGTTATTTCCATGATTATTCTGTTTATTATTACGATGTTATGATTATTACAGTCAGTATAACCATTACCATAATTACTACGTCTATTATGATTGTTCCTATGATTATTACGACTATTATTATGATTGTTATGATTGTTGTGGTTATTATGACGATTACCATGATTATAATGGTTCATAGCATGGTTATTATGATCATCATTCAGATTACTATAGCTATTACGATTATTATGGTTATTATGGCTATTATAATGGTTATTATGATTGATTCCAAGTCTATTACGCTTATTATCATTATTATTATGATTACTATGTTTCTTAGTATGATTATGACGAGTATTATGATCATCACTGAGATTCTTACGGCGATTACGACTATTACGATTATTATGGCTATAATAACGATTATTAGGTTTTTTTCTTGACCATTCTGTTTATTATTACGATGTTATGACTATTACGGTTAGTATAACTATTACTATGATTATTACGGCTATTAGGATTGTAGCTATGATAATTATGATTATTATTATGATTCTTATGATTGTTGTGGGTATTATGACGGTTACTATGATTATAGTTGTTGATAGTATGGTAGTTATGATCATCAGTCAGATTAATATAGCTATTATGGTTATTATGGTTATTATGGCTATTATAATGGTTATTATGATTGATTCCAAGTCTATTATGGTTATTATCATGATTATTATGATTATTACGCTTCTTAGTATGATTGTGAGGATTAGTATGATCATTATTACGATTATTCTGGCTCTTATGGTTGTTAAGATTATTATGTATGTAATAACGATTATTAGGTTATTTCCTTGATTATTCTGTTTATTACTACGATGTTATGATTATTACAGTTAGTATAACTATTACTATGACTATTACGGCTATTATGATTGTTGCTATGATTATTATGATTATTATTATGGTTGTTATGATTGTCGTGGTTATTATGACGATTACTATGATTATCATGGTTGATAGCATGGTAATCATGATCATCATTCAGATTACTACAGCTGTTATGATTAATATGGTTATCATGGCTATTATAATGGTTATTATGGTTGTTTCCAAGTTTATTATGGTTATTGTCATGTTTATTATTATTATTATTATGACTGTTATGTTTGTTGTGGTTATTATGACGATTACTATGATTATAGTTGTTGATAGCATGGTAGTTATGATCATCAGTCAGATTAATATAGCTATTACGGTTATTATGGTTATTAAGGCTATTATAACGGTTATTATGATTGATTCCAAGTCTATTACGGTTATGATCATTATTATTATGATTACTATGTCTCTTAGTATGATTATGTCGAGTATTATGACCATCACTGAGATTCCTACGGCGATTACGACTATTACGATTATTATGGCTATAATAACGATTATTAGATTTTTTCCCTGATCATTCTGTTTATTATTACGATGTTATGACTATTACGGTTAGTATAACTATTACTATGATTATTACGGCTATTATGATTGTTGCTATGATAATTATGATTATTCCTATGATTGTTATGATTGTCGTGGTTATCATGACGATTACTATGATTATAATGGTTGATAGCATGTTTATTATGGTCATCATTCGGATTACTATGGCTATTAAGATTATTATGGTTATTATTGCTATTATAATGGTTATTATGATTGTTTCCAAGTCTATTATGGTTATTATTATGATTATCATGATTATAATGTTTCATAGTATGGTTGTGATGATTATTATGATCATTATGATGATTATTCTGGTTATTATGGTTATTAAGATTATTATGGCTGTAATAACGTTTATTAGGTTATTTCCATGATTATTCTGTTTATTATTACGATGTTATGATTATTAGAGTCAGTATAACTATTACTATGATTATTACGTCTATTATGATTGTTGCTATGATTATTATGATTATTATTATGATTGTTATGATTGTTGTGGTTATTATGACGATTACTATGATTATCATGGTTGATAGCATGGTAATCATGATCATCATTCAGATTACTACAGCTATTATGATGAATATGGTTATCATGGCTATTAAAATGGTTATTATGGTTGTTTCCAAGTTTATTATGGTTATTGTCATGTTTATTATCATTATTATTATGATTGTTATGTTTGTTGTGGGTTTTATGACGATTACTATAATTATAATTGTTGATAGCATGGTAATTATGATCATCATTCAGATGACTACAACTATTATGATTATTATGGTTGTTATAGCAATTATAATGGTTGTTATGGTTGTTTCCATGTCTATTATGGTTATTATCATGATTATTATGATTATTATGTTTCTTAGTACGATTATGACGAATATTAAGATAATCACTGAGATTCTTATGGCGATTGCGACTATTACGATTATTATGGCTGCAATAACGATTATTAGGTTATTTCCATGATTATTCTGTTTATTATTACGATGTTATGATTATTACAGTCAGTATAACCATTACCATAATTACTACGTCTATTATGATTGTTCCTATGATTATTACGACTATTATTATGATTGTTATGATTGTTGTGGTTATCATGACAATTACCATGATTATAATGGTTCATAGCATGGTTATTATGATCATCATTCAGATTACTATAGCTATTACGATTATTATGGTTATTATGGCTATTATAATGGTTATTATGATTGATTCCAAGTCTATTACGCTTATTATCATTATTAGTATGATTACTATGTTTCTTAGTATGATTATGACGAGTATTATGATCATCACTGAGATTCTTACGGCGATTACGACTATTACGATTATTATGGCTATAATAACGATTATTAGGTTTTTTTCTTGACCATTCTGTTTATTATTACGATGTTATGACTATTACGGTTAGTATAACTATTACTATGATTATTACGGCTATTAGGAATGTAGCCATGATAATTATGATTATTATTATGATTCTTATGATTGTTGTGGGTATTATGACTGTTACTATGATTATAGTTGTTGATAGTATGGTAGTTATGATCATCAGTCAGATTAATATAGCTATTATGGTTATTATGATTGATTCCAAGTCTATTATGGTTATTATCATGATTATTATGATTATTACGCTTCTTAGTATGATTGTGAGGATTATTATGATCATTATTACGATTATTCTGGCTCTTATGGTTGTTAAGATTATTATGTATGTAATAACGATTATTAGGTTATTTCCTTGATTATTCTGTTTATTACTACGATGTTATGATTATTACAGTTAGTATAACTATTACTATGACTATTACGGCTGTTATGATTGTTGCTATGATTATTATGATTATTATTATGATTGTTATGATTGTCGTGGTTATTAAGAGGATAACTATGATTATAATGCTTGATAGCATAGTAATCATGATCATCATTCAGATTACTATAGCTATTATGATTAATATCATTATCAGGGCTATTATAATGGTTATTATTGTTGTTTCCAAGTTTATTATGGGTATTGTCATGTTTATTATCATTATTATTATGATTCTTATGTTTGTTGTGGTTATTATGACGATTACTATGATTATAGTTGTTGATAGCATGGTAATTATGATCATCAGTCAGATTAATATAGCTATTATGGTTATTATGGTTATTATGGCTATTATAATGGTTATTAGGGTTGTTTACAAGTCTATTATGGTTATTATCATGATTATTATGACTATTATGTTTCTTAGTACGACTATGACGAATATTATGATAATCACTGAGATTCTTATGACGATTACGACTATTACGATTATTATGGCTGTAATAACTATTATTAGGTTATTTCCATGATTATTCTGTTTATTATTACGATGTTATGATTATTACAGTCAGTATAACTATTACCATGATTATTACGTCTATTATGATTGTTCCTATGATTATTATGACTATTATTATGATTGTTATGATTGTTGTGGTTATTCTGACGATTACCATGATTATAATGGTTCATAGCATGGTTATTATGGTCATCATTCAGATTACTATAGCTATTATGATTAATACGGTTATCATGGCTATTATAATGGTTATTATGGTTGTTTCCAAGTTTATTATGGTTATTGTCATGTTTATTATGATTATTATTATGATTCTTATGATTGTTGTGGTTATTATGACGGTTACTATGATTATAGTTGTTGACAGTATGGTAGTTATGATCATCAGTCAGATTAATATAGCTATTATGGTTATTATGGTTATTATGGCTATTATAATGGTTATTAGGGTTGTTTCCAAGTCTATTATGGTTATTATTATGATTATTATGATTATAATGTTTCATAGTATGGTTGTGATGATTATCATGATCATTATGATGATTATTCTGGTTATTATGGTTATTAGGATTATTATGGCTGTAATAACGTTTATTAGGTTATTTCCATGATTATTCTGTTTATTATTACGATGTTATGATTATTAGAATCAGTATAACTATTACTATGATTATTACGTCTATTATGATTGTTGCTATGATTATTATGATTATTATTATGATTGTTATGATTGTTGTGGTTATTATGACGATTACTATGGTTATCATGGTTGATAGCATGGTAATCATGATCATCATTCAGATTACGAAAGCTATTATGATTAATATGGTTATCATGGCTATTGTAATGGTTATTATGGTTGTTTCCAAGTTTATTATGGTTATTGTCATGTTTATTATTATTATTATTATGACTGTTATGTTTGTTGTGGTTATTATGACGATTACTATGATTATAGTTGTTGATAGCATGGTAGTTATGATCATCAGTCAGATTAATATAGCTATTGCGATTATTATGGTTATTATGGCTATTATAACGGTTATTATGATTGATTCCAAGTCTATTACGGTTATGATCATTATTATTATGATTACTATGTCTCTTAGTATGATTATGACGAGTATTATGACCATCACTGAGATTCCTACGGCGATTACGACTATTACGATTATTATGGCTATAATAACGATTATTAGGTTTTTTCCCTGATCATTCTGTTTATTATTACGATGTTATGACTATTACGGTTAGTATAACTATTACTATGATTATTACGGCTATTAGGATTGTAGCTATGATAATTATGATTATTATTATGATTCTTATGATTGTTGTGGGTATTATGACTGTTACTATGATTATAGTTGTTGATAGTATGGTAGTTATGATCATCAGTCAGATTAATATAGCTATTATGGTTATTATGGTTATTATGGCTATTATAATGGTTATTATGATTGATTCCAAGTCTATTATGGTTATTATCATGATTATTATGATTATTACGCTTCTTAGTATGATTGTGAGGATTAGTATGATCATTATTACGATTATTCTGGCTCTTATGGTTGTTAAGATTATTATGTATGTAATAACGATTATTAGGTTATTTCCTTGATTATTCTGTTTATTACTACGATGTTATGATTATTACAGTTAGTATAACTATTACTATGACTATTACGGCTGTTATGATTGTTGCTATGATTATTATGATTATTATTATGATTGTTATGATTGTCGTGGTTATTAAGAGGATAACTATGATTATAATGGTTCATAGCATGGTTATTATGGTCATCATTCAGATTACTATAGCTATTATGATTAATACGGTTATCATGGCTATTATAATGGTTATTATGGTTGTTTCCAAGTTTATTATGGTTATTGTCATGTTTATTATGATTATTCCTATGATTGTTATGATTGTCGTGGTTATCATGACGATTACTATGATTATAATGGTTGATAGCATGTTTATTATGGTCATCATTCGGATTACTATGGCTATTAAGATTATTATGGTTATTATTGCTATTATAATGGTTATTATGATTGTTTCCAAGTCTATTATGGTTATTATTATGATTATCATGATTATAATGTTTCATAGTATGGTTGTGATGATTATTATGATCATTATGATGATTATTCTGGTTATTATGGTTGTTAAGATTATTATGTATGTAATAACGATTATTAGGTTATTTGCTTGATTATTCTGTTTATTACTACGATGTTATGATTATTACAGTTAGTATAACTATTACTATGACTATTACGGCTATTATGATTGTTGCTATGATTATTATGATTATTATTATGATTGTTATGATTGTCGTGGTTATTATGACGATTACTATGATTATCATGGTTGATAGCATGGTAATCATGATCATCATTCAGATTACTACAGCTGTTATGATTAATATGGTTATCATGGCTATTATAATGGTTATTATGGTTGTTTCCAAGTTTATTATGGTTATTGTCATGTTTATTATTATTATTATTATGACTGTTATGTTTGTTGTGGTTATTATGACGATTACTATGATTATAGTTGTTGATAGCATGGTAGTTATGATCATCAGTCAGATTAATATAGCTATTACGGTTATTATGGTTATTAAGGCTATTATAACGGTTATTATGATTGATTCCAAGTCTATTACGGTTATGATCATTATTATTATGATTACTATGTCTCTTAGTATGATTATGTCGAGTATTATGACCATCACTGAGATTCCTACGGCGATTACGACTATTATGATTATTATGGCTATAATAACGATTATTAGATTTTTTCCCTGATCATTCTGTTTATTATTACGATGTTATGACTATTACGGTTAGTATAACTATTACTATGATTATTACGGCTATTATGATTGTTGCTATGATAATTATGATTATTCCTATGATTGTTATGATTGTCGTGGTTATCATGACGATTACTATGATTATAATGGTTGATAGCATGTTTATTATGGTCATCATTCGGATTACTATGGCTATTAAGATTATTATGGTTATTATTGCTATTATAATGGTTATTGTGATTGTTTCCAAGTCTATTATGGTTATTATTATGATTATCATGATTATAATGTTTCATAGTATGGTTGTGATGATTATTATGATCATTATGATGATTATTCTGGTTATTATGGTTATTAAGATTATTATGGCTGTAATAACGTTTATTAGGTTATTTCCATGATTATTCTGTTTATTATTACGATGTTATGATTATTAGAGTCAGTATAACTATTACTATGATTATTACGTCTATTATGATTGTTGCTATGATTATTATGATTATTATTATGATTGTTATGATTGTTGTGGTTATTATGACGATTACTATGATTATCATGGTTGATAGCATGGTAATCATGATCATCATTCAGATTACTACAGCTATTATGATGAATATGGTTATCATGGCTATTAAAATGGTTATTATGGTTGTTTCCAAGTTTATTATGGTTATTGTCATGTTTATTATAATTATTATTATGATTGTTATGTTTGTTGTGGGTTTTATGACGATTACTATAATTATAATTGTTGATAGCATGGTAATTATGATCATCATTCAGATGACTACAACTATTATGATTATTATGGTTGTTATAGCAATTATAATGGTTGTTATGGTTGTTTCCATGTCTATTATGGTTATTATCATGATTATTATGATTATTATGTTTCTTAGTACGATTATCACGAATATTAAGATAATCACTGAGATTCTTATGGCGATTGCGACTATTACGATTATTATGGCTGCAATAACGATTATTAGGTTATTTCCATGATTATTCTGTTTATTATTACGATGTTATGATTATTACAGTCAGTATAACCATTACCATAATTACTACGTCTATTATGATTGTTCCTATGATTATTACGACTATTATTATGATTGTTATGATTGTTGTGGTTATTATGACGATTACCATGATTATAATGGTTCATAGCATGGTTATTATGATCATCATTCAGATTACTATAGCTATTACGATTATTATGGTTATTATTTCTATTATAATGGTTATTATGATTGATTCCAAGTCTATTACGCTTATTATCATTATTATTATGATTACTATGTTTCTTAGTATGATTATGACGAGTATTATGATCATCACTGAGATTCTTACGGCGATTACGACTACTACGATTATTATGGCTATAATAACGATTATTAGGTTTTTTTCTTGACCATTCTGTTTATTATTACGATGTTATGACTATTACGGTTAGTATAACTATTACTATGATTATTACGGCTATTAGGATTGTAGCTATGATAATTATGATTATTATTATGATTCTTATGATTGTTGTGGGTATTATGACTGTTACTATGATTATAGTTGTTGATAGTATGGTAGTTATGATCATCAGTCAGATTAATATAGCTATTATGGTTATTATGGTTATTATGGCTATTATAATGGTTATTATGATTGATTCCAAGTCTATTATGGTTATTATCATGATTATTATGATTATTACGCTTCTTAGTATGATTGTGAGGATTATTATGATCATTATTACGATTATTCTGGCTCTTATGGTTGTTAAGATTATTATGTATGTAATAACGATTATTAGGTTATTTCCTTGATTATTCTGTTTATTACTACGATGTTATGATTATTACAGTTAGTATAACTATTACTATGACTATTACGGCTATTATGATTGTTGCTATGATTATTATGATTATTATTATGATTGTTATGATTGTCGTGGTTATTAAGAGGATAACTATGATTATAATGCTTGATAGCATAGTAATCATGATCATCATTCAGATTACTATAGCTATTATGATTAATATCATTATCAGGGCTATTATAATGGTTATTATTGTTGTTTCCAAGTTTATTATGGGTATTGTCATGTTTATTATCATTATTATTATGATTCTTATGTTTGTTGTGGTTATTATGACGATTACTATGATTATAGTTGTTGATAGCATGGTAATTATGATCATCAGTCAGATTAATATAGCTATTATGGTTATTATGGTTATTATGGCTATTATAATGGTTATTAGGGTTGTTTACAAGTCTATTATGGTTATTATCATGATTATTATGATTATTATGTTTCTTAGTACGACTATGACGAATATTATGATAATCACTGAGATTCTTATGACGATTACGACTATTACGATTATTATGGCTGTAATAACTATTATTAGGTTATTTCCATGATTATTCTGTTTATTATTACGATGTTATGATTATTACAGTCAGTATAACTATTACTATGATTATTACGGCTATTATGATTGTTGCTATGATAATTATGATTATTCCTATGATTGTTATGATTGTCGTGGTTATCATGACGATTACTATGATTATAATGGTTGATAGCATGTTTATTATGGTCATCATTCGGATTACTATGGCTATTAAGATTATTATGGTTATTATTGCTATTATAATGGTTATTATGATTGTTTCCAAGTCTATTATGGTTATTATTATGATTATCATGATTATAATGTTTCATAGTATGGTTGTGATGATTATTATGATCATTATGATGATTATTCTGGTTATTATGGTTATTAAGATTATTATGGCTGTAATAACGTTTATTAGGTTATTTCCATGATTATTCTGTTTATTATTACGATGTTATGATTATTAGAGTCAGTATAACTATTACTATGATTATTACGTCTATTATGATTGTTGCTATGATTATTATGATTATTATTATGATTGTTATGATTGTTGTGGTTATTATGACGATTACTATGATTATCATGGTTGATAGCATGGTAATCATGATCATCATTCAGATTACTACAGCTATTATGATGAATATGGTTATCATGGCTATTATAATGGTTATTATGGTTGTTTCCAAGTTTATTATGGTTATTGTCATGTTTATTATCATTATTATTATGATTGTTATGTTTGTTGTGGGTTTTATGACGATTACTATAATTATAATTGTTGATAGCATGGTAATTATGATCATCATTCAGATGACTACAACTATTATGATTATTATGGTTGTTATAGCTATTATAATGGTTGTTATGGTTGTTTCCATGTCTATTATGGTTATTATCATGATTATTATGATTATTATGTTTCTTAGTACGATTATGACGAATATTAAGATAATCACTGAGATTCTTATGGCGATTGCGACTATTACGATTATTATGGCTGTAATAACGATTATTAGGTTATTTCCATGATTATTCTGTTTATTATTACGATGTTATGATTATTACAGTCAGCATAACCATTACCATGATTATTACGTCTATTATGATTGTTCCTATGATTATTATGACTATTATTATGATTGTTATGATTGTTGTGGTTATTATGACGATTACCATGATTATAATGGTTCATAGCATGGTTATTATGATCATCATTCAGATTACTATAGCTATTACGATTATTATGGTTATTATGGCTATTATAATGGTTATTATGATTGATTCCAAGTCTATTACGCTTATTATCATTATTATTATGATTACTATGTTTCTTAGTATGATTATGACGAGTATTATGATCATCACTGAGATTCTTACGGCGATTACGACTATTACGATTATTATGGCTATAATAACGATTATTAGGTTTTTTTCTTGACCATTCTGTTTATTATTACGATGTTATGACTATTACGGTTAGTATAACTATTACTATGATTATTACGGCTATTAGGATTGTAGCTATGATAATTATGATTATTATTATGATTCTTATGATTGTTGCGGTTATTATGACGGTTACTATGATTATAGTTGGTGATAGTATGGTAGTTATGATCATCAGTCAGATTAATATAGCTATTATGGTTATTATGGTTATTATGGCTATTATAATGGTTATTATGATTGATTCCAAGTCTATTATGGTTATTATCATGATTATTATGATTATTACGCTTCTTAGTACGATTGTGAGGATTATTATGATCATTATTACGATTATTCTGGCTCTTAGGGTTGTTAAGATTATTATGTATGTAATAACGATTATTAGGTTACTTCCTTGATTATTCTGTTTATTACTACGATGTTATGATAATTACAGTTAGTATAACTATTACTATGACTATTACGGCTATTATGATTGTTGCTATGATTATTATGTTTATTATTATGATTGTTATGATTGTCGTGGTTATTATGAGGGTTACTATGATTATAATGCTTGATAGCATAGTAATCATGATCATCATTCAGATTACTATAGCTATTATTATTAATATGGTTTTCGTGGCTATTATAATGGTTATTATGGTTGTTTCCAAGTTTAATATGGTTATTGTCATGTTTATTATCATTATTATTATGATTGTTATGTTTGTTGTGGGTTTTAAGACGATTACTATGATTATAATTGTTGACAGCATGGTAATTATGATCATCATTCAGATTACTATAACTATTATGATTATTATGGATAATATGGCTATTATAATGGTTATTATGGCTGTTTCCAAGTCTATTATGGTTATTCCCATGATTATTATGATTATAATGTTGCGTAGTATTATTGTGAGGGTTATTATGAGCATTATTATTATTATTCTGGTTATTATGGTTATTAAGATTGTTATGACTGTAATAACGATTATTAGGTTATTTCCATGATTATTCTGTATATTATAACGATGTTATGATTATTACAGTCAGTATAACTATTACTATGATTATTACGTCTATTATGATTGTTACTATGATTATTATGACTATTATTATGATTGTTATGTTTGTTGTGGGTATTATGACGATTACTATGATTATAATTGTTGATAGCATGGTAATTATGATCATCATTCAGGTTACTATGGCTATTAAGATTGTTATGGTTATTATGGCTATTATAATGGTTATTATGATTGTTTCCAAGACTATTATGGTTATTATTATGATTATTATTATTATAATGTTTCATAATATGGTTTTGATGATTATTATGATCATTATGATGATTACTCTGGTTATTATGGTTATTAAGATTACTATGGCTGTAATAACGTTTATTCGGTTATTTCTGATTATTCTGTTTATTATTACGATATTATGCTTATTATAGTTAGTATAGCTATTACTATGACTATTACGGCTATTATGATTGTTGCTATGGTTATTATGTATATTCTTATGATTGTTATGATTGTTGTGGTTATTATGACGATTACCATGATTATAATGGTTCATAGCATGGTTATTATGATCATCATTCAGATTACTATAGCTATTACGATTATTATGGTTATTACGGCTATTATAATGGTTATTATGATTGATTCCAAGTCTATTACGCTTATTATCATTATTATTATGATTACTATGTTTCTTAGTATGATTATGACGAGTATTATGATCATCACTGAGATTCTTACGGCGATTACGACTATTACGATTATTATGGCTATAATAACGATTATTAGGTTTTTTTCTTGACCATTCTGTTTATTATTACGATGTTATGACTATTACGGTTAGTATAACTATTACTATGACTATTACGGCTATTATGATTGCTGCTTTGATAATTATGATTATTATTATGATTTTTATGATTGTTGTGGTTGTTATGACGATTACTATGATTATAATGGTTGATAGCATGGTAGTTATGATCATCAGTCAGATTAATATAGCTATTATGGTTATTATGGTTATTATGGCTATTATAATGGTTATTAGGGTTGTTTCCAAGTCTATTATGGTTATTATTATGATTATTATGATTATAATGTTTCATAGTATGGTTGTGATGATTATTATGATCATTATGATGATTATTCTGGTTATTATGGTTATTAAGATTATTATGGCTGTAATAACGTTTATTAGGTTATTTCCATGATTATTTTGTTTATTATTACGATGTTATGATTATTAGAGTCAGTATAACTATTACTATGATTATTACGTCTATTATGATTGTTGCTATGATTATTATGATTATTATTATGATTGTTATGATTGTTGTGGTTATTATGAGGGTTACTATGATTATAATGCTTGATAGCATAGTAATCATGATCATCATTCAGATTACTATAGCTATTATGATTAATATCATTACCAGGGCTATTATAATGGTTATTATTGTTGTTTCCAAGTTTATTATGGGTATTGTCATGTTTATTATCATTATTATTATGATTGTTATGTTTGTTGTGGTTATTATGACGATTACTATGATTATAATTGTTGATAGCATGGAAATTATGATCATCATTCAGATTACTATAACTATTATGATTATTATGGTTGTTATGGCTATTATAATGGTTATTATGGCTGTTTACAAGTCTATTATGGTTATTATCATGATTATTATGATTATTATGTTTCCTAGTATGATTGTGAGAATTATTATGATCATTATTACGATTATTCTGCTTATAATGGTTATTAAGATTATTATGGTTGTAATAACGATTATTAGGTTATTTCCATGATTATTCTGTATATTATAACGACGTTATGATTATTACAGTTAGTATAACGATTACTATGATTATTACGGCTATTATGATTGTTGCTATGATTGTTATGATTGTTGTGGGTATTATGACGATTACTATGATTATAATGGTTGATAGCATGGTAATCATGATCATCATTCAGATTGCTATAGCTATTATGATTAATACGGTTATCATGGCTATTATAATGGTTATTATGGTTGTTTCCAAGTTTATTATGGTTATTGTCTTGTTTATTATGATTATTATGTTTCTTAGTACGATTATGACTAATATTATGATAATCACTGAGATTCTTATGGCGATTACGACTATTGCGATTATTATGGCTGTAATAACTATTATTAGGTTATTTCCATGATTATTCTGTTTATTATTACGATGTTATGATTATTACAGTCAGTATAACTATTACCATGATTATTACGGCAATTATGATTGTTCCTATGATTATTATGTCTATTATTATGATTGTTATGATTGTTGTGGGTATTATGACGATTACCATGATTATAATTGTTCATAGCATGGTTATTATGATCATCATTCAGATTACTATAGCTATTATGATTATTATGGTTATTATGGCTATTACAATGGTTATTATGGTTGATTCAAAGTCTATTACGGTTATTATCATTATTATTACGATTATTATGTTTCTTAGTATGATTATGACGAGTATTATGATCATCACTGAGATTCTTACGGCGATTACGACTATTACGATTATTATGGCTATAATGACCATTATTAGGTTTTTTTCCTGATCATTCTGTTTATTATTACGATGTTATGACCATTACGGTTAGTATAACTATTACTATGACTATTACGGCTATTATGATTGCTGCTTTGATAATTATGATTATTATTATGATTTTTATGATTGTTGTGGTTGTTATGACGATTACTATGATTATAATGGTTGATAGCATGGTAGTTATGATCATCAGTCAGATTAATATAGCTATTATGGTTATTATGGTTATTATGGCTATTATAATGGTTATTATGGCTGTTTCCAAGTTTATTATGGTTATTGTCTTGTTTATTATGATTATTATGTTTCTTAGTACGATTATGACGAATATTAAGATAATCACTGAGATTCTTATGGCGATTGCGACTATTACGATTATTATGGCTGTAATAACGATTATTAGGTTATTTCCATGATTATTCTGTTTATTATTACGATGTTATGATTATTACAGTCAGCATAACCATTACCATGATTATTACGTCTATTATGATTGTTCCTATGTTTATTATGACTATTATTATGATTGTTATGATTGTTGTGGTTATTATGACGATTACCATGATTATAATGGTTCATAGCATGGTTATTATGATCATCATTCAGATTACTATAACTATTACGATTATTATGGTTATTATGGCTATTATAATGGTTATTATGATTGATTCCAAGTCTATTACGCTTATTATCATTATTATTATGATTACTATGTTTCTTAGTATGATTATGACGAGTATTATGATCATCACTGAGATTCTTACGGCGATTACGACTATTACGATTATTATGGCTATAATAACGATTATTAGGTTTTTTTCTTGACCATTCTGTTTATTATTACGATGTTATGACTATTACGGTTAGTATAACTATTACTATGATTATTACGGCTATTAGGATTGTAGCTATGATAATTATGATTATTATTATGATTCTTATGATTGTTGCGGTTATTATGACGGTTACTATGATTATAGTTGTTGATAGTATGGTAGTTATGATCATCAGTCAGATTAATATAGCTATTATGGTTATTATGGTTATTATGGCTATTATAATGGTTATTATGATTGATTCCAAGTCTATTATGGTTATTATCATGATTATTATGATTATTACGCTTCTTAGTATGATTGTGAGGATTAGTATGATCATTATTACGATTATTCTGGCTCTTATGGTTGTTAAGATTATTATGTATGTAATAACGATTATTAGGTTATTTCCTTGATTATTCTGTTTATTACTACGATGTTATGATAATTACAGTTAGTATAACTATTACTATGACTATTATGGCTATTATGATTGTTGCTATGATTATTATGATTATTATTATGATTGTTATGATTGTCGTGGTTATTATGAGGGTTACTATGATTATAATGCTTGATAGCATAGTAATCATGATCATCATTCAGATTACTATAGCTATTATGATTAATATCATTATCAGGGCTATTATAATGGTTATTATTGTTGTTTCCAAGTTTATTATGGGTATTGTCATGTTTATTATTATTATTATTATGACTGTTATGTTTGTTGTGGTTATTATGACGATTACTATGATTATAGTTGTTGATAGCATGGTAGTTATGATCATCAGTCAGATTAATATAGCTATTACGATTATTATGGTTATTATGGCTATTATAACGGTTATTATGATTGATTCCAAGTCTATTACGGTTATGATCATTATTATTATGATTACTATGTCTCTTAGTATGATTATGACGAGTATTATGACCATCACTGAGATTCCTACGGCGATTACGACTATTACGATTATTATGGCTATAATAACGATTATTAGGTTTTTTCCCTGATCATTCTGTTTATTATTACGATGTTATGACTATTACGGTTAGTATAACTATTACTATGATTATTACGGCTATTATGATTGTTGCTATGATAATTATGATTATTCCTATGATTGTTATGATTGTCGTGGTTATCATGACGATTACTATGATTATAATGGTTGATAGCATGTTTATTATGGTCATCATTAGGATTACTATGGCTATTAAGATTATTATGGTTATTATTGCTATTATAATGATTATTATGATTGTTTCCAAGTCTATTATGGTTATTATTATGATTATCATGATTATAATGTTTCATAGTATGGTTGTGATGATTATTATGATCATTATGATGATTATTCTGGTTATTATGGTTATTAGGATTATTATGGCTGTAATAACGTTTATTAGGTTATTTCCATGATTATTCTGTTTATTATTACGATGTTATGATTATTAGAGTCAGTATAACTATTACTATGATTATTACGTCTATTATGATTGTTGCTATGATTATTATGATTATTATTATGATTGTTATGATTGTTGTGGTTATTATGACGATTACTATGATTATCGTGGTTGATAGCATGGTAATCATGATCATCATTCAGATGAATACAGCTATTATGATGAATATGGTTATCATGGCTATTATAATGGTTATTATGGTTGTTTCCAAGTTTATTAAGGTTATTGTCATGTTTATTATCATTATTATTATGATTGTTATGTTTGTTGTGGTTATTATGACGATTACTATAATTATAATTGTTGATAGCATGGTAGTTATGATCATCATTCAGATTACTATAGCTATTACGATTATTATGGTTATTACGGCTATTATAATGGTTATTATGATTGATTCCAAGTCTATTACGCTTATTATCATTATTATTATGATTACTATGTTTCTTAGTATGATTATGACGAGTATTATGATCATCACTGAGATTCTTACGGCGATTACGACTATTACGATTATTATGGCTATAATAACGATTATTAGGTTTTTTTCTTGACCATTCTGTTTATTATTACGATGTTATGACTATTACGGTTAGTATAACTATTACTATGATTATTACGGCTATTAGGATTGTAGCTATGATAATTATGATTATTATTATGATTCTTATGATTGTTGCGGTTATTATGACGGTTACTATGATTATAGTTGTTGATAGTATGGTAGTTATGATTATCAGTCAGATTAATATAGCTATTATCGTTATTATGGTTATTATGGCTATTATAATGGTTATTATGATTGATTCCAAGTCTATTATGGTTACTATCATGATTATTATGATTATTACGCTTCTTAGTATGATTGTGAGGATTATTATGATCATTATTACGATTATTCTGGCTCTTATGGTTGTTAAGATTATTATGTATGTAATAACGATTATTAGGTTATTTCCTTGATTATTCTGTTTATTACTACGATGTTATGATTATTACAGTTAGTATAACTATTACTATGACTATTACGGCTATTATGATTGTTGCTATGATTATTATGATTATTATTATGATTGTTATGATTGTCGTGGTTATTATGAGGGTTACTACGATTATAATGCTTGATAGCATAGTAATCATGATCATCATTCAGATTACTATAGCTATTATGATTAATATCATTATCAGGGCTATTATAATGGTTATTATTGTTGTTTCCAAGTTCATTATGGGTATTGTCATGTTTATTATCATTATTATTATGATTGTTATGTTTGTTGTGGTTATTATGACGATTACTATGATTATAGTTGTTGGTAGCATGGTAATTATGATCATCAGTCAGATTAATATAGCTATTATGGTTATTATGGTTATTATGGCTATTATAATGGTTATTAGGGTTGTTTACAAGTCTATTATGGTTATTATCATCATTATTATGATTATTATGTTTCCTAGTATGATTGTGAGAATTATTATGATCATTATTACGATTATTCTGGTTATAATGGTTATTAAGATTATTATGGTTGTAATAACGATTATTAGGTTATTTCCATGATTATTCTGTATATTATAACGATGTTATGATTATTACAGTTAGTATAACGATTACTATGATTATTACGGCTATTATGATTGTTGCTATGATTGTTATGATTGTTGTGGGTATTATGACGATTACTATGATTATAATGGTTGATAGCATGGTAATCATGATCATCATTCAGATTGCTATAGCTATTATGATTAATACGGTTATCATGGCTATTATAATGGTTATTATGGTTGTTTCCAAGTTTATTATGGTTATTGTCTTGTTTATTATGATTATTATGTTTCTTAGTACGATTATGACGAATATTATGATAATCACTGAGATTCTTATGGCGATTACGACTATTGCGATTATTATGGCTGTAATAACTATTATTAGGTTATTTCCATGATTATTCTGTTTATTATTACGATGTTATGATTATTACAGTCAGTATAACTATTACCATGATTATTACGTCTATTATGATTGTTCCTATGATTATTATGACTATTATTATGATTGTTATGATTGTTGTGGGTATTATGACGATTACCATGATTATAATTGTTCATAGCATGGTTATTATGATCATCATTCAGATTACTATAGCTATTATGATTATTATGGTTATTATGGCTATTACAATGGTTATTATGGTTGATTCAAAGTCTATTACGGTTATTATCATTATTGTTACGATTATTATGTTTCTTAGTATGATTATGACGAGTATTATGATCATCACTGAGATTCTTACGGCGATTACGACTATTACGATTATTATGGCTATAATAACCATTATTAGGTTTTTTTCCTGATCATTCTGTTTATTATTACGATGTTATGACCATTACGGTTAGTATAACTATTACTATGACTATTACGGCTATTATGATTGCTGCTTTGATAATTATGATTATTATTATGATTCTTATGATTGTTGCGGTTATTATGACGGTTACTATGATTATAGTTGTTGATAGTATGGTAGTTATGATCATCAGTCAGATTAATATAGCTATTATGGTTATTATGGTTATTATGGCTATTATAATGGTTATTATGATTGATTCCAAGTCTATTATGGTTATTATCATGATTATTATGATTATTACGCTTCTTAGTATGATTGTGAGGATTATTATGATCATTATTACGATTATTCTGGCTCTTAGGGTTGTTAAGATTATTATGTATGTAATAACGATTATTAGGTTATTTCCTTGATTATTCTGTTTATTACTACGATGTTATGATAATTACAGTTAGTATAACTATTACTATGACTATTACGGCTATTATGATTGTTGCTATGATTATTATGATTATTATTATGATTGTTATGATTGTCGTGGTTATTATGAGGGTTACTATGATTATAATGCTTGATAGCATAGTAATCATGATCATCATTCAGATTACTATAGCTATTATGATTAATATCATTATCAGGGCTATTATAATGGTTATTATTGTTGTTTCCAAGTTTATTATGGGTATTGTCATGTTTATTATTATTATTATTATGACTGTTATGTTTGTTGTGGTTATTATGACGATTACTATGATTATAGTTGTTGATAGCATGGTAGTTATGATCATCAGTCAGATTAATATAGCTATTACGATTATTATGGTTATTATGGCTATTATAACGGTTATTATGATTGATTCCAAGTCTATTACGGTTATGATCATTATTATTATGATTACTATGTCTCTTAGTATGATTATGACGAGTATTATGACCATCACTGAGATTCCTACGGCGATTACGACTATTACGATTATTATGGCTATAATAACGATTATTAGGTTTTTTTCTTGACCATTCTGTTTATTATTACGATGTTATGACTATTACGGTTAGTATAACTATTACTATGACTATTACGGCTATTATGATTGCTGCTTTGATAATTATGATTATTATTATGATTTTTATGATTGTTGTGGTTGTTATGACGATTACTATGATTATAATGGTTGATAGCATGGTAGTTATGATCATCAGTCAGATTAATATAGCTATTATGGTTATTATGGTTATTATGGCTATTATAATGGTTATTAGGGTTGTTTCCAAGTCTATTATGGTTATTATTATGATTATTATGATTATAATGCTTCATAGTATGGTTGTGATGATTATTATGATCATTATGATGATTATTCTGGTTATTATGGTTATTAAGATTATTATGGCTGTAATAACGTTTATTAGGTTATTTCCATGATTATTTTGTTTATTATTACGATGTTATGATTATTAGAGTCAGTATAACTATTACTATGATTATTACGTCTATTATGATTGTTGCTATGATTATTATGATTATTATTATGATTGTTATGATTGTTGTGGTTATTATGAGGGTTACTATGATTATAATGCTTGATAGCATAGTAATCATGATCATCATTCAGATTACTATAGCTATTATGATTAATATCATTACCAGGGCTATTATAATGGTTATTATTGTTGTTTCCAAGTTTATTATGGGTATTGTCATGTTTATTATCATTATTATTATGATTGTTATGTTTGTTGTGGTTATTATGACGATTACTATGATTATAGTTGTTGATAGCATGGTAATTATGATCATCAGTCAGATTAACATAGCTATTATGGTTATTATGATTATTATGGCTATTATAATGGTTATTAGGGTTGTTTCCAAGTCTATTATGGTTATTATCATGATTATTATGATTATTATGTTTCCTAGTATGATTGTGAGAATTATTATGATCATTATTACGATTATTCTGGTTATAATGGTTATTAAGATTATTATGGTTGTAATAACGATTATTAGGTTATTTCCATGATTATTCTGTATATTATAACGATGTTATGATTATTACAGTTAGTATAACGATTACTATGATTATTACGGCTATTATGATTGTTGCTATGATTGTTATGATTGTTGTGGGTATTATGACGATTACTATGATTATAATGGTTGATAGCATGGTAATCATGATCATCATTCAGATTGCTATAGCTATTATGATTAATACGGTTAACATGGCTATTATAATGGTTATTATGGTTGTTTCTAAGTTTATTATGGTTATTGTCTTGTTTGTTATGATTATTATGTTTCTTAGTACGATTATGACGAATATTATGATAATCACTGAGATTCTTATGGCGATTACGACTATTACGATTATTATGGCTGTAATAACTATTATTAGGTTATTTCCATGATTATTCTGTTTATTATTACGATGTTATGATTATTACAGGCAGTATGACTATTACCATGATTATTACGTCTATTATGATTGTTCCTATGATTATTATGACTATTATTATGATTGTTATGATTGTTGTGGTTATTATGACGATTACCATAATTATAATGGTTCATAGCATGGTTATTATGATCATCATTCAGATTACTATAGCTATTATGATTATTATGGTTATTATGGCTATTAGAATGGTTATTATGGTTGATTCCAAGTCTATTACGGTTATTATCATTATTATTACGATTATTATGTTTCTTAGTATGATTATGACGAGTATTATGATCATCACTGAGATTCTTACGGCGATTACGACTATTACGATTATTATGGCTATAATAACCATTATTAGGTTTTTTTCCTGATCATTCTGTTTATTATTACGATGTTATGACCATTACGGTTAGTATAACTATTACTATGACTATTACGGCTATTATGATTGCTGCTTTGATAATTATGATTATTATTATGATTTTTATGATTGTTGTGGTTATTATGACGATTACTATGATTACAATGGTTGATAGCATGGTAGTTATGATCATCAGTCAGATTAATATAGCTATTATGGTTATTATGGTTATTATGGCTATTATAATGGTTATTAGGGTTGTTTCCAAGTCTATTATGGTTATTATTATGATTATTATGATTATAATGTTTCATAGTATGGTTGTGAAATTATTATGATCATTATGATGATTATTCTGGTTATTATGGTTATTAATCTTATTATGGCTATAATAACGTTTATTAGGTTATTTCCATGACTATTCTGTTTATTATTACGATGTTATGATTATTAGAGTCAGTATAACTATTACTATGATTATTACGTCTATTATGATTGTTGCTATGATTATTATGATTATTATTATGATTGTTATGATTGTTGTGGTTATTATGACGATTACTATGATTATCATGGTTGATAGCATGGTAATCATGATCATCATTCAGATTACTACAGCTGTTATGATTAATATGGTTATCATGGCTATTATAATGGTTATTATGGTTGTTTCCAAGTTTATTATGGTTATTGTCATGTTTATTATTATTATTATTATGACTGTTATGTTTGTTGTGGTTATTATAACGATTACTATGATTATAGTTGTTGATAGCATGGTAGTTATGATCATCAGTCAGATTAATATAGCTATTACGATTATTATGGTTATTATGGCTATTATAACGGTTATTATGATTGATTCCAAGTCTATTACGGTTATGATCATTATTATTATGATTACTATGTCTCTTAGTATGATTATGACGAGTATTATGACCATCACTGAGATTCCTACGGCGATTACGACTATTACGATTATTATGGCTATAATAACGATTATTAGGTTTTTTCCCTGATCATTCTGTTTATTATTACGATGTTATGACTATTACGGTTAGTATAACTATTACTATGATTATTACGGCTATTATGATTGTTGCTATGATAATTATGATTATTCCTATGATTGTTATGACTGTCGTGGTTATCATGACGATTACTATGATTATAATGGTTGATAGCATGTTTATTATGGTCATCATTCGGATTACTATTGCTATTAAGATTATTATGGTTATTGTTATGACTGTCGTGGTTATCATGACGATTACTATGATTATAATGGTTGATAGCATGTTTATTATGGTCATCATTCGGATTACTATTGCTATTAATATTATTATGGTTATTATTGCTATTATAATGGTTATTATGATTGTTTCCATGTCTATTATGATTATTATTATGATTATCATGATTATAATGTTTCATAGTATGGTTCTGATGATTATTATGATCATTATGATGATTATTCTGGTTATTATGGTTATTAAGATTATTATGGCTGTAATAACGTTTATTAGGTTATTTCCATGATTATTCTGTTTATTATTACGATGTTATGATTATTAGAGTCAGTATAACTATTACTATGATTATTACGTCTATTATGATTGTTGCTATGATTATTATGATTATTATTATGATTGTTATGATTGTTGTGGTTATTATGACGATTACTATGATTATCATGGTTGATAGCATGGTAATCATGATCATCATTCAGATTACTACAGCTATTATGATGAATATGGTTATCATGGCTATTATAATGGTTATTATGGTTGTTTCCAAGTTTATTATGGTTATTGTCATGTTTATTATCATTATTATTATGATTGTTATGTTTGTTGTGGGTTTTATGACGATTACTATAATTATAATTGTTGATAGCATGGTAATTATGATCATCATTCAGATGACTACAACTATTATGATTATTATGGTTGTTATAGCTATTATAATGGTTGTTATGGTTGTTTCCATGTCTATTATGGTTATTATCATGATTATTATGATTATTATGTTTCTTAGTACGATTATGACGAATATTAAGATAATCACTGAGATTCTTATGGCGATTGCGACTATTACGATTATTCTGGCTGTAATAACGATTATTAGGTTATTTCCATGATTATTCTGTTTATTATTACGATGTTATGATTATTACAGTCAGTATAACCATTACCATGATTATTACGTCTATTATGATTGTTCCTATGATTATTATGACTATTATTATGATTGTTATGATTGTTGTGGTTATTATGACGATTACCATGATTATAATGCTTCATAGCATGGTTATTATGATCATCATTTAGATTACTATAGCTATTACGATTATTATGGTTATTATGGCTATTATAATGGTTATTATGATTGATTCCAAGTCTATTACGCTTATTATCATTATTATTATGATTACTATGTTTCTTAGTATGATTATGACGAGTATTATGGTCATCACTGAGATTCTTACGGCGATTACGACTATTACGATTATTATGGCTATAATAACGATTATTAGGTTTTTTTCTTGACCATTCTGTTTATTATTACGATGTTATGACTATTACGGTTAGTATAACTATTACTATGATTATTACGGCTATTAGGATTGTAGCTATGATAATTATGATTATTATTATGATTCTTATGATTGTTGTGGTTATTATGACGGTTACTATGATTATAATGGTTGATAGCATGGTAGTTATGATCATCAGTCAGATTAATATAGCTATTATGGTTATTATGGTTATTATGGCTATTATAATGGTTATTAGGGTTGTTTCCAAGTCTATTATGGTTATTATCATGATTATTATGATTATTACGCTTCTTAGTATGATTGTGAGGATTATTAATGATCATTATTACGATTATTCTGGTTCTTATGGTTGTTAAGATTATTATGTATGTAATAACGATTATTAGGTTATTTCCTTGATTATTCTGTTTATTACTACGATGTTATGACTATTACGGTTAGTATAACTATTACTATGATTATTACGGCTATTAGGATTGTAGCTATGATAATTATGATTATTATTATGATTCTTATGATTGTTGTGGTTATTATGACGGTTACTATGATTATAATGGTTGATAGCATGGTAGTTATGATCATCAGTCAGATTAATATAGCTATTATGGTTATTATGGTTATTATGGCTTTATAATGGTTATTAGGGTTGTTTCCAAGTCTATTATGGTTATTATCATGATTATTATGATTATTACGCTTCTTAGTATGATTGTGAGGATTATTATGATCATTATTACGATTATTCTGGTTCTTATGGTTGTTAAGATTATTATGTATGTAATAACGATTATTAGGTTATTTCCTTGATTATTCTGTTTATTACTACGATGTTATGATTATTACAGTTAGTATAACTATTACTATGACTATTACGGCTATTATGATTGTTGCTATGATTATTATGATTATTATTATGATTGTTATGATTGTTGTGGTTATTATGAGGGTTACTATGATTATAATTGTTGATAGCATGGTAATTATGATCATCATTCAGATAACTACAACTATTATGATTATTATGGTTATTATGGCTATTATAATGGTTATTATGATTGATTCCAAGTCTATTACGGTTATTATCATTATTATTATGATTACTATGTTTCTTAGTATGATTATGACGAGTATTATGACCATCACTGAGATTCCTACGGCGATTACGACTATTACGATATTATGGCTATAATAACGATTATTAGGTTTTTTCCCTGATCATTCTGTTCATTATTACGATGTTGTGACTATTACGGTTAGTATAACAATTACTATGATTATTACGGCTATTATGATTGTTGCTATGACAATTATGATTATCCTATGATTGTTATGATTGTCGTGGTTATCATGACGATTACTATGATTATAATGGTTGATAGCATGGTTATTATGGTCATCATTCGGATTACTATGGCTATTAAGATTATTATGGTTATTATTGCTATTATAATGGTTATTATGACTGTTTCCAAGTCTATTATGGTTATTATTATGATTATTATGATTATAATGTTTCATGGTATGGTTGTGATGATTATTATGATCATTATGATGATTATTCTGGTTATTATGGTTATTAAGATTATTATGGCTGTAATAACGTTTATTAGGTTATTTCCATGATTATTCTGTTTATTATTACGATGTTATGATTATTAGAGTCAGTATAACTATTACTATGATTATTACGTCTATTATGATTGTTGCTATGATTATTATGATTATTATTATGATTGTTATGATGGTTGTGGTTATTATGACGATTACTATGATTATCATGGTTGATAGCATGGTAATCATGATCATCATTCAGATGAATACAGCTATTATGATGAATATGGTTATCATGGCTATTATAATGGTTATTATGGTTGTTTCCATGTTTATTATGGTTATTGTCATGTTTATTATCATTATTATTATGATTGTTATGTTGTTGTGGGTTTTATAACGATTACTATAATTATAATTGTTGATAGCATGGTAATTATGATCATCATTCAGATGACTACAACTATGATGATTATTATGGTTGTTATAGCTATTATAATGGTTGTTATGGTTGTTTCCATGTCTATTATGGTTATTATCATGATTATTATGATTATTATGTTTCTTAGTACGAATATGACGAATATTAAGATAATCACTGAGATTCTTATGGCGATTGCGGACTATTACGATTATTATGGCTGTAATAACGATTATTAGGTTATTTCCATGATTATTCTGTTTATTATTACGATGTTATGATTATTACAGTCAGTATAACCATTACCATGATTATTACGTCTATTATGATTGTTCCTATGATTATTATGACTATTATTATGATTGTTATGATTGTTGTGGTTATTATGACGATTACCATGATTATAATGCTTCATAGCATGGTTATTATGATCATCATTTACATTACTATAGCTATTACGATTATTATGGTTATTATGGCTATTATAATGGTTATTATGATTGATTCCAAGTCTATTACGCTTATTATCATTATTATTATGATTACTATGTTTCTTAGTATGATTATGACGAGTATTATGATCATCACTGAGATTCTTACGGCGATTACGACTATTACGATTATTATGGCTATAATAACGATTATTAGGTTTTTTTCTTGACCATTCTGTTTATTATTACGATGTTATGACTATTACGGTTAGTATAACTATTACTATGATTATTACGGCTATTAGGATTGTAGCTATGATAATTATGATTATTATTATGATTCTTATGATTGTTGTGGTTATTATGACGGTTACTATGATTATAATGGTTGATAGCATGGTAGTTATGATCATCAGTCAGATTAATATAGCTATTATGGTTATTATGGTTATTATGGCTATTATAATGGTTATTAGGGTTGTTTCCAGTCTATTATGGTTATTATCATGATTATTATGATTATTACGCTTCTTAGTATGATTGTGAGGATTATTATGATCATTATTACGATTATTCTGGTTCTTATGGTTGTTAAGATTATTATGTATGTAATAACGATTATTAGGTTATTTCCTTGATTATTCTGTTTATTACTACGATGTTATGATTATTACAGTTAGTATAAC
This sequence comes from Calliopsis andreniformis, assembly GCF_051401765.1. NCBI lineage: Eukaryota > Metazoa > Arthropoda > Insecta > Hymenoptera > Andrenidae > Calliopsis > Calliopsis andreniformis. The sequence continues at coordinate 347,919 of NW_027480680.1, forward strand.
TATTACTATGACTATTACGGCTATTATGATTGTTGCAATGATTATTATGATTATTATTATGATTGTTATGATTGTTGTGGTTATTATGAGGGTTACTATGATTATAATGCTTGATAGCATAGTAATCATGATCATCATTCAGATTACAATAGCTATTATGATTATTATGGCTATTATGGCAATTATAATGGTTATTGTGGTTGTTTCCATGTCTATTATGGTTATTATCATGATTATTATGATTATTATATTTCTTAGTACGGATTATGGCGAGTATTATGATAATCACTGAGATTCTTATGGCGATTACGACTATTACGATTATTATGGGTATAATAACGGTTATTAGGTTATTTCCATGATTAATCTGTTTATTATTACGATGTTATGATTATTAGAGTCAGTATAACTATTACTATGATTATTACGTCTATTATGATTGTTGCTATGATTATTATGATTATTATTATGATTGTTATGATTGTTGTGGTTATTATGACGATTACTATGATTATCATGGTTGATAGCATGGTAATCATGATCATCATTCAGATTACTACAGCTATTATGATTAATATGCTTATCATGGCTATTATAATGGTTATTATGGTTGTTTCCAAGTTTATTATGGTTATTGTCATGTTTATTATTATTATTATTATGACTGTTATGTTTGTTGTGGTTATTATGACGATTACTATGATTATAGTTGTTGATAGCATGGTAGTTATGATCATCAGTCAGATTAATATAGCTATTATTGTTATTATGGTTATTATGGCTATTATAATGGTTATTATGATTGATTCCAAGTCTATTACGGTTATGATCATTATTATTATGATTATTACGCTTCTTAGTATGATTGTGAGGATTATTATGATCATTATTACAATTATTCTGGCTCTTATGGTTGTTAAGATTATTATGTATGTAATAACGATTATTAGGTTATTTCCTTGATTATTCTGTTTATTACTACGATGTTATGATTATTACAGTTAGTATAACTATTACTATGACTATTACGGCTATTATGATTGTTGCTAAGATTATTATGATTATTATTATGATTGTTATGATTGTCGTGGTTATTATGAGGGTTACTATGATTATAATGCTTGATAGCATAGTAATCATGATCATCATTCAGATTACTATAGCTATTATGATTAATATCATTATCAGGGCTATTATAATGGTTATTATTGTTGTTTCCAAGTTTATTATGGGTATTGTCATGTTTATTATCATTATTATTATGATTGTTATGTTTGTTGTGGTTATTATGACGATTACTATGATTATAGTTGTTGATAGCATGGTAATTATGATCATCAGTCAGATTAATATAGCTATTATGGTTATTATGGTTATTATGGCTATTATAATGGTTATTAGGGCTGTTTACAAGTCTATTATGGTTATTATCATGATTATTATGATTATTATGTTTCCTAGTATGATTGTGAGAATTATTATGATCATTATTACGATTATTCTGGTTATAATGGTTATTAAGATTATTATGGTTGTAATAACGATTATTAGGTTATTTCCATGATTATTCTGTATATTATAAAGATGTTATGATTATTACAGTTAGCATAACGATTACTATGATTATTACGGCTATTATGATTGTTGCTATGATTGTTATGATTGTTGTGGGTATTATGACGATTACTATGATTATAATGGTTGATAGCATGGTAATCATGATCATCATTCAGATTGCTATAGCTATTATGATTAATACGGTTATCATGGCTATTATAATGGTTATTATGGTTGTTTCCAAGTTTATTATGGTTATTGTCTTGTTTATTATGATTATTATGTTTCTTAGTACGATTATGACGAATATTATGATAATCACTGAGATTCTTATGGCCATTACGACTATTACGATTATTATGGCTGTAATAACTATTATTAGGTTATTTCCATGATTATTCTGTTTATTATTACGATGTTATGATTATTACAGTCAGTATAACTATTACCATGATTATTACGTCTATTATGATTGTTCCTATGATTATTATGACTATTCTTATGATTGTTATGATTGTTGTGGTTATTATGACGATTACCATGATTATAATGGTTCATAGCATGGTTATTATGATCATCATTCAGATTACTATAGCTATTATGATTAATACGGTTATCATGGCTATTATAATGGTTATTATGATTGATTCCAAGTCTATTACGGTTATGATCATTATTATTATGATTACTATGCCTCTTAGTATGATTATGACGAGTATTATGACCATCACTGAGATTCCTACGGCGATTACGACTATTACGATTATTATGGCTATAATAACGATTATTAGATTTTTTCCCTGATCATTCTGTTTATTATTACGATGTTATGACTATTACGGTTAGTATAACTATTACTATGATTATTACGGCTATTATGATTGTTGCTATGATAATTATGATTATTCCTATGATTGTTATGATTGTCGTGGTTATCATGACGATTACTATGATTATAATGGTTGATAGCATGTTTATTATGGTCATCATTCGGATTACTATGGCTATTAAGATTATTATGGTTATTATTGCTATTATAATGGTTATTATGATTGTTTCCAAGTCTATTATGATTATTATTATGATTATCATGATTATAATGTTTCATAGTATGGTTGTGATGATTATTATGATCATTATGATGATTATTCTGGTTATTATGGTTATTAAGATTATTATGGCTGTAATAACGTTTATTAGGTTATTTCCATGATTATTCTGTTTATTATTACGATGTTATGATTATTAGAGTCAGTATAACTATTACTATGATTATTACGTCTATTATGATTGTTGCTATGATTATTATGATTATTATTATGATTGTTATGATTGTTGTGGTTATTATGACGATTACTATGATTATCATGGTTGATAGCATGGTAATCATGATCATCATTCAGATTACTACAGCTATTATGATGAATATGGTTATCATGGCTATTATAATGGTTATTATGGTTGTTTCCAAGTTTATTATGGTTATTGTCATGTTTATTATCATTATTATTATGATTGTTATGTTTGTTGTGGGTTTTATGACGATTACTATAATTATAATTGTTGATAGCATGGTAATTATGATCATCATTCAGATGACTACAACTATTATGATTATTATGGTTGTTATAGCTATTATAATGGTTGTTATGGTTGTTTCCATGTCTATTATGGTTATTATCATGATTATTATGATTATTATGTTTCTTAGTACGATTATGACGAATATTAAGATAATCACTGAGATTCTTATGGCGATTGCGACTATTACGATTATTATGGCTGTAATAACGATTATTAGGTTATTTCCATGATTATTCTGTTTATTATTACGATGTTATGATTATTACAGTCAGTATAACCATTACCATAATTACTACGTCTATTATGATTGTTCCTATGATTATTACGACTATTATTATGATTGTTATGATTGTTGTGGTTATTATGACGATTACCATGATTATAATGGTTCATAGCATGGTTATTATGATCATCATTCAGATTACTATAGCTATTACGATTATTATGGTTATTATGGCTATTATAATGGTTATTATGATTGATTCCAAGTCTATTACGCTTATTATCATTATTATTATGATTACTATGTTTCTTAGTATGATTATGACGAGTATTATGATCATCACTGAGATTCTTACGGCGATTACGACTATTACGATTATTATGGCTATAATAACGATTATTAGGTTTTTTTCTTGACCATTCTGTTTATTATTACGATGTTATGACTATTACGGTTAGTATAACTATTACTATGATTATTACGGCTATTAGGATTGTAGCTATGATAATTATGATTATTATTATGATTCTTATGATTGTTGTGGTTATTATGACGGTTACTATGATTATAATGGTTGATAGCATGGTAGTTATGATCATCAGTCAGATTAATATAGCTATTATGGTTATTATGGTTATTATGGCTATTATAATGGTTATTAGGGTTGTTTCCAAGTCTATTATGGTTATTATCATGATTATTATGATTATTACGCTTCTTAGTATGATTGTGAGGATTATTATGATCATTATTACGATTATTCTGGTTCTTATGGTTGTTAAGATTATTATGTATGTAATAACGATTATTAGGTTATTTCCTTGATTATTCTGTTTATTACTACGATGTTATGATTATTACAGTTAGTATAACTATTACTATGACTATTACGGCTATTATGATTGTTGCTATGATTATTATGATTATTATTATGATTGTTATGATTGTTGTGGTTATTATGACGATTACTATGATTATCATGGTTGATAGCATGGTAATCATGATCATCATTCAGATTACTACAGCTATTATGATGAATATGGTTATCATGGCTACTATAATGGTTATTATGGTTGTTTCCAAGTTTATTATGGTTATTGTCATGTTTATTATCATTATTATTATGATTGTTATGTTTGTTGTGGGTTTTATGACGATTACTATAATTATAATTGTTGATAGCATGGTAATTATGATCATCATTCAGATGACTACAACTATTATGATTATTATGGTTGTTATAGCTATTATAATGGTTGTTATGGTTGTTTCCATGTCTATTATGGTTATTATCATGATTATTATGATTATTATGTTTCTTAGTACGATTATGACGAATATTAAGATAATCACTGAGATTCTTATGGCGATTGCCACTATTACGATTATTATGGCTGTAATAACGATTATTAGGTTATTTCCATGATTATTCTGTTTATTATTACGATGTTATGATTATTACAGTCAGTATAACCATTACCATAATTACTACGTCTATTATGATTGTTCCTATGATTATTACGACTATTATTATGATTGTTATGATTGTTGTGGTTATTATGACGATTACCATGATTATAATGGTTCATAGCATGGTTATTATGATAATCATTCAGATTACTATAGCTATTACGATTATTATGGTTATTATGGCTATTATAATGGTTATTATGATTGATTCCAAGTCTATTACGCTTATTATCATTATTATTATGATTACTATGTTTCTTAGTATGATTATGACGAGTATTATGATCATCACTGAGATTCTTACGGCGATTACGACTATTACGATTATTATGGCTATAATAACGATTATTAGGTTTTTTTCTTGACCATTCTGTTTATTATTACGATGTTATGACTATTACGGTTAGTATAACTATTACTATGATTATTACGGCTATTAGGATTGTAGCTATGATAATTATGATTATTATTATGATTCTTATGATTGTTGTGGTTATTATGACGGTTACTATGATTATAATGGTTGATAGCATGGTAGTTATGATCATCAGTCAGATTAATATAGCTATTATGGTTATTATGGTTATTATGGCTATTATAATGGTTATTAGGGTTGTTTCCAAGTCTATTATGGTTATTATCATGATTATTATGATTATTACGCTTCTTAGTATGATTGTGAGGATTATTATGATCATTATTACGATTATTCTGGTTCTTATGGTTGTTAAGATTATTATGTATGTAATAACGATTATTAGGTTATTTCCTTGATTATTCTGTTTATTACTACGATGTTATGATTATTACAGTTAGTATAACTATTACTATGACTATTACGGCTATTATGATTGTTGCAATGATTATTATGATTATTATTATGATTGTTATGATTGTTGTGGTTATTATGAGGGTTACTATGATTATAATGCTTGATAGCATAGTAATCATGATCATCATTCAGATTACAATAGCTATTATGATTATTATGGCTATTATGGCAATTATAATGGTTATTGTGGTTGTTTCCATGTCTATTATGGTTATTATCATGATTATTATGATTATTATATTTCTTAGTACGATTATGGCGAGTATTATGATAATCACTGAGATTCTTATGGCGATTACGACTATTACGATTATTATGGGTATAATAACGGTTATTAGGTTATTTCCATGATTAATCTGTTTATTATTACGATGTTATGATTATTAGAGTCAGTATAACTATTACTATGACTATTACGGCTATTATGATTGTTGCTATGATTATTATGATTATTATTATGATTGTTATGATTGTTGTGGTTATTATGAGGGTTACTATGATTATAATTGTTGATAGCATGGTAATTATGATCATCATTCAGATAACTACAACTATTATGATTATTATGGTTATTATGGCTATTATAATGGTTATTATGATTGATTCCAAGTCTATTACGGTTATTATCATTATTGTTATGATTACTATGTTTCTTAGTATGATTATGACGAGTATTATGACCATCACTGAGATTCCTACGGCGATTACGACTATTACGATTATTATGGCTATAATAACGATTATTAGGTTTTTTCCCTGATCATTCTGTTCATTATTACGATGTTGTGACTATTACGGTTAGTATAACAATTACTATGATTATTACGGCTATTATGATTGTTGCTATGACAATTATGATTATTCCTATGATTGTTATGATTGTCGTGGTTATCATGACGATTACTATGATTATAATGGTTGATAGCATGGTTATTATGGTCATCATTCGGATTACTATGGCTATTAAGATTATTATGGTTATTATTGCTATTATAATGGTTATTATGACTGTTTCCAAGTCTATTATGGTTATTATTATGATTATTATGATTATAATGTGTCATGGTATGGTTGTGATGATTATTATGATCATTATGATGATTATTCTGGTTATTATGGTTATTAAGATTATTATGGCTGTAATAACGTTTATTAGGTTATTTCCATGATTATTCTGTTTATTATTACGATGTTATGATTATTAGAGTCAGTATAACTATTACTATGATTATTACGTCTATTATGATTGTTGCTATGATTATTATGATTATTATTATGATTGTTATGATGGTTGTGGTTATTATGACGATTACTATGATTATCATGGTTGATAGCATGGTAATCATGATCATCATTCAGATGAATACAGCTATTATGATGAATATGGTTATCATGGCTATTATAATGGTTATTATGGTTGTTTCCATGTTTATTATGGTTATTGTCATGTTTATTATCATTATTATTATGATTGTTATGTTTGTTGTGGGTTTTATAACGATTACTATAATTATAATTGTTGATAGCATGGTAATTATGATCATCATTCAGATGACTACAACTATGATGATTATTATGGTTGTTATAGCTATTATAATGGTTGTTATGGTTGTTTCCATGTCTATTATGATTATTATCATGATTATTATGATTATTATGTTTCTTAGTACGATTATGACGAATATTAAGATAATCACTGAGATTCTTATGGCGATTACGACTATTACGATTATTATGGCTATAATAACGATTATTAGGTTTTTTTCTTGACCATTCTGTTTATTATTACGATGTTATGACTATTACGGTTAGTATAACTATTACTATGATTATTACGGCTATTAGGATTGTAGCTATGATAATTATGATTATTATTATGATTCTTATGATTGTTGTGGTTATTATGACGGTTACTATGATTATAGTTGTTGATAGTATGGTAGTTATGATCATCAGTCAGATTAATATAGCTATTATGGTTATTATGGTTATTATGGCTATTATAATGGTTATTATGATTGATTCCAAGTCTATTATGGTTATTATCATGATTATTATGATTATTACGCTTCTTAGTATGATTGTGAAGATTATTATGATCATTATTACGATTATTCTGGCTCTTATGGTTGTTAAGATTATTATGTATGTAATAACGATTATTAGGTTATTTCCTTGATTATTCTGTTTATTACTACGATGTTATGATTATTACAGTTAGTATAACTATTACTATGACTATTACGGCTATTATGATTGTTGCTATGATTATTATGATTATTATTATGATTGTTATGATTGTCGTGGTTATTATGAGGGTTACTATGATTATAATGCTTGATAGCATAGTAATCATGATCTTCATTCAGATTACTATAGCTATTATTATTAATATGGTTTTCGTGGCTATTATAATGGTTATTATGGTTGTTTCCAAGTTTAATATGGTTATTGTCATGTTTATTATCATTATTATTATGATTGTTATGTTTGTTGTGGGTTTTAAGACGATTACTATGATTATAATTGTTGACAGCATGGTAATTATGATCATCATTCAGATTACGATAACTATTATGATTATTATGGTTAATATGGCTATTATAATGGTTATTATGGCTGTTTCCAAGTCTATTATGGTTATTCTCATGATTATTATGATTATAATGTTGCTTAGTATTATTGTGAGAGTTATTATGAGCATTATTATTATTATTCTGGTTATTATGGTTATTAAGATTGTTATGACTGTAATAACGATTATTAGGTTGTTTCCATGTTTATTCTGTATATTATAACGATGTTATGATTATTACAGTCAGTATAACTATTACTATGATTATTACGTCTATTATGATTGTTACTATGATTATTATGACTATTATTATGATTGTTATGTTTGTTGTGGGTATTATGACGATTACTATGATTATAATTGTTGATAGCATGGTAATTATGATCATCATTCAGGTTACTATGGCTATTAAGATTGTTATGGTTATTATGGCTATTATAATGGTTATTATGATTGTTTCCAAGACTATTATGGTTATTATTATGATTATTATTATTATAATGTTTCATAATATGGTTTTGATGATTATTATGATCATTATGATGATTACTCTGGTTATTATGGTTATTAAGATTACTATGGCTGTAATAACGTTTATTCGGTTATTTCTGATTATTCTGTTTATTATTACGATATTATGCTTATTACAGTTAGTATAGCTATTACTATGACTATTACGGCTATTATGATTGTTGCTATGGTTATTATGTATATTCTTATGATTGTTATGATTGTTGTGGTTATTATGACGATTACTATGATTATAATGGTTCATAGCATGGTAATCATGATCATGATTCAGATTACTATAGCTACTATGATTAATATGGTTATCAGGGCTATTATAATGGTTATTATGGTTGTTTCCAAGTTTATTATGGTTATTGTTATGTTTATTATCATTATTATTATGATTGCTATGTTTGTTGTGGTTATTATGACGATTACTATGATTATAATAGTTGATAGCATGGTAATTATGATCATCATTCAGATTACTATAACTATTATGATTATTATGGTTGTTATGGCTATTATAATGGTTATTATGGCTGTTTCCAAGTCTATTATGGTTATTATCATGATTATTATGATTATTATGTTTCTTTGCATGATTATGACGAATACTATGATCATCAATGACATTCTTATGGTGATTACGACTATTACGATTATTATGGCAATAATAACAATTATTCGGTTATTTCCATGATTATTCTGTTTATTATTACGATGTTATGATTATTACAGTCAGCATAACCATTACCATGATTATTACGTCTATTATGATTGTTCCTATGATTATTATGACTATTATTATGATTGTTATGATTGTTGTGGTTATTATGACGATTACCATGATTATAATGGTTCATAGCATGGTTATTATGATCATCATTCAGATTACTATAGCTATTACGATTATTATGGTTATTATGGCTATTATAATGGTTATTATGATTGATTCCAGGTCTATTACGCTTATTATCATTATTATTATGATTACTATGTTTCTTAGTATGATTATGACGAATATTATGATCATCACTGAGATTCTTACGGCGATTACGACTATTACGATTATTATGGCTATAATAACGATTATTAGGTTTTTTTCTTGACCATTCTGTTTATTATTACGATGTTATGACTATTACGGTTAGTATAACTATTACTATGACTATTACGGCTATTATGATTGTTGCTATGATTATTATGATTATTATTATGATTGTTATGATTGTCGTGGTTATTATGAGGGTTACTATGATTATAATGCTTGATAGCATAGTAATCATGATCATCATTCAGATTACTATAGCTATTATGATTAATATCATTATCAGGGCTATTATAATGGTTATTATGGTTGTTTCCAAGTTTATTATGGTTATTGTTATGTTTATTATCATTATTATTATGATTGCTATGTTTGTTGTGGTTATTATGACGATTACTATGATTATAATAGTTGATAGCATGGTAATTATGATCATCATTCAGATTACTATAACCATTATGATTATTATGGTTGTTATGGCTATTATAATGGTTATTATGGCTGTTTCCAAGTCTATTATGGTTATTATCATGATTATTATGATTATTATGTTTCTTAGCATGATTATGACGAATACTATGATCATCAATGACATTCTTATGGTGATTAGGACTATTACGATTATTATGGCAATAATAACAATTATTCGGTTATTTCCATGATTATTCTGTTTATTATTACGATGTTATGATTATTACAGTCAGCATAACCATTACCATGATTATTACGTCTATTATGATTGTTCCTATGATTATTATGACTATTATTATGATTGTTATGATTGTTGTGGTTATTATGACGATTACCATGATTATAATGGTTCATAGCATGGTTATTATGATCATCATTCAGATTACTATAGCTATTACGATTATTATGGTTATTATGGCTATTATAATGGTTATTATGATTGATTCCAGGTCTATTACGCTTATTATCATTATTATTATGATTACTATGTTTCTTAGTATGATTATGACGAATATTATGATCATCACTGAGATTCTTACGGCGATTACGACTATTACGATTATTATGGCTATAATAACGATTATTAGGTTTTTTTCTTGACCATTCTGTTTATTATTACGATGTTATGACTATTACGGTTAGTATAACTATTACTATGACTATTACGGCTATTATGATTGTTGCTATGATTATTATGATTATTATTATGATTGTTATGATTGTCGTGGTTATTATGAGGGTTACTATGATTATAATGCTTGATAGCATAGTAATCATGATCATCATTCAGATTACTATAGCTATTATGATTAATATCATTATCAGGGCTATTATAATGGTTATTATTGTTGTTTCCAAGTTTATTATGGGTATTGTCATGTTTATTATCATTATTATTATGATTGTTATGTTTGTTGTGGTTATTATGACGATTACTATGATTATAGTTGTTGATAGCATGGTAATTATGATCATCAGTCAGATTAATATAGCTATTATGGTTATTACGGTTATTATGGCTATTATAATGGTTATTAGGGTTGTTTACAAGTCTATTATGGTTATTATCATGATTATTATGATTATTATGTTTCCTAGTATGATTGTGAGAATTATTATGATCATTATTACGATTATTCTGGTTATAATGGTTATTAAGATTATTATGGTTGTAATAACGATTATTAGGTTATTTCCATGATTATTCTGTATATTATAACGACGTTATGATTATTACAGTTAGTATAACGATTACTATGATTATTACGGCTATTATGATTGTTGCTATGATTGTTATGATTGTTGTGGGTATTATGACGATTACTATGATTATAATGGTTGATAGCATGGTAATCATGATCATCATTCAGATTGCTATAGCTATTATGATTAATACGGTTATCATGGCTATTATAATGGTTATTATGGTTGTTTCCAAGTTTATTATGGTTATTGTCTTGTTTATTATGATTATTATGTTTCTTAGTACGATTATGACTAATATTATGATAATCACTGAGATTCTTATGGCGATTACGACTATTGCGATTATTATGGCTGTAATAACTATTATTAGGTTATTTCCATGATTATTCTGTTTATTATTACGATGTTATGATTATTACAGTCAGTATAACTATTACCATGATTATTACGTCTATTATGATTGTTCCTATGATTATTATGTCTATTATTATGATTGTTATGATTGTTGTGGGTATTATGACGATTACCATGATTATAATGGTCCATAGCATGGTTATTATGATCATCATTCAGATTACTATAGCTATTATGATTATTATGGTTATTATGGCTATTACAATGGTTATTATGGTTGATTCAAAGTCTATTACGGTTATTATCATTATTATTACGATTATTATGTTTCTTAGTATGATTATGACGAGTATTATGATCATCACTGAGATTCTTACGGCGATTACGACTATTACGATTATTATGGCTATAATGACCATTATTAGGTTTTTTTCCTGATCATTCTGTTTATTATTACGATGTTATGACTATTACGGTTAGTATAACTATTACTATGACTATTACGGCTATTATGATTGCTGCTTTGATAATCATGATTATTATTATGATTTTTATGATTGTTGTGGTTGTTATGACGATTACTATGATTATAATGGTTGATAGCATGGTAGTTATGATCATCAGTCAGATTAATATAGCTATTATGGTTATTATGGTTATTATGGCTATTATAATGGTTATTATGGTTGTTTCCAAGTTTATTATGGTTATTGTCTTGTTTATTATGATTATTATGTTTCTTAGTACGATTATGACGAATATTAAGATAATCACTGAGATTCTTATGGCGATTGCGACTATTACGATTATTATGGCTGTAATAACGATTATTAGGTTATTTCCATGATTATTCTGTTTATTATTACGATGTTATGATTATTACAGTCAGCATAACCATTACCATGATTATTACGTCTATTATGATTGTTCCTATGTTTATTATGACTATTATTATGATTGTTATGATTGTTGTGGTTATTATGACGATTACCATGATTATAATGGTTCGTAGCATGGTTATTATGATCATCATTCAGATTACTATAACTATTACGATTATTATGGTTATTATGGCTATTATAATGGTTATTATGATTGATTCCAAGTCTATTACGCTTATTATCATTATTATTATGATTACTATGTTTCTTAGTATGATTATGACGAGTATTATGATCATCACTGAGATTCTTACGGCGATTACGACTATTACGATTATTATGGCTATAATAACGATTATTAGGTTTTTTTCTTGACCATTCTGTTTATTATTACGATGTTATGACTATTACGGTTAGTATAACTATTACTATGGTTATTACGGCTATTAGGATTGTAGCTATGATAATTATGATTATTATTATGATTCTTATGATTGTTGCGGTTATTATGACGGTTACTATGATTATAGTTGTTGATAGTATGGTAGTTATGATCATCAGTCAGATTAATATAGCTATTATGGTTATTATGGTTATTATGGCTATTATAATGGTTATTATGATTGATTCCAAGTCTATTATGGTTATTATCATGATTATTATGATTATTACGCTTCTTAGTATGATTGTGAGGATTAGTATGATCATTATTACGATTATTCTGGCTCTTATGGTTGTTAAGGTTATTATGTATGTAATAACGATTATTAGGTTATTTCCTTGATTATTCTGTTTATTACTACGATGTTATGATAATTACAGTTAGTATAACTATTACTATGACTATTACGGCTATTATGATTGTTGCTATGATTATTATGATTATTATTATGATTGTTATGATTGTCGTGGTTATTATGAGGGTTACTATGATTATAATGCTTGATAGCATAGTAATCATGATCATCATTCAGGTTACTATAGCTATTATGATTAATATCATTATCAGGGCTATTATAATGGTTATTATTGTTGTTTCCAAGTTTATTATGGGTATTGTCATGTTTATTATTATTATTATTATGACTGTTATGTTTGTTGTGGTTATTATGACGATTACTATGATTATAGTTGTTGATAGCATGGTAGTTATGATCATCAGTCAGATTAATATAGCTATTACGATTATTATGGTTATTATGGCTATTATAACGGTTATTATGATTGATTCCAAGTCTATTACGGTTATGATCATTATTATTATGATTACTATGTCTCTTAGTATGATTATGACGAGTATTATGACCATCACTGAGATTCCTACGGCGATTACGACTATTACGATTATTATGGCTATAATAACGATTATTAGGTTTTTTCCCTGATCATTCTGTTTATTATTACGATGTTATGACTATTACGGTTAGTATAACTATTACTATGATTATTACGGCTATTATGATTGTTGCTATGATAATTATGATTAATCCTATGATTGTTATGATTGTCGTGGTTATCATGACGATTACTATGATTATAATGGTTGAAAGCATGTTTATTATGGTCATCATTAGGATTACTATGGCTATTAAGATTATTATGGTTATTATTGCTATTATAATGATTATTATGATTGTTTCCAAGTCTATTATGGTTATTATTATGATTATCATGATTATAATGTTTCATAGTATGGTTGTGATGATTATTATGATCATTATGATGATTATTCTGGTTATTATGGTTATTAGGATTATTATGGCTGTAATAACGTTTATTAGGTTATTTCCATGATTATTCTGTTTATTATTACGATGTTATGATTATTAGAGTCAGTATAACTATTACTATGATTATTACGTCTATTATGATTGTTGCTATGATTATTATGATTATTATTATGATTGTTATGATTGTTGTGGTTATTATGACGATTACTATGATTATCGTGGTTGATAGCATGGTAATCATGATCATCATTCAGATGAATACAGCTATTATGATGAATATGGTTATCATGGCTATTATAATGGTTATTATGGTTGTTTCCAAGTTTATTAAGGTTATTGTCATGTTTATTATCATTATTATTATGATTGTTATGTTTGTTGTGGGTTTTATGACGATTACTATAATTATAATTGTTCATAGCATGGTAATTATGATCATCATTCAGATGACTACAACTATTATGATTATTATGGTTGTTATAGCTATTATATTGGTTGTTATGGTTGTTTCCATTTCTATTATGGTTATTATCATGATTATTATGATTATTATGTTTCTTAGTACGATTATGACGAATATTAAGATAATCACTGAGATTCTTATGGCGATTGCGACTATTACGATTATTATGGCTGTAATAACGATTATTAGGTTATTTCCATGATTAGTCTGTTTATTATTACGATGTTATGATTATTACAGTCAGCATAACCATTACCATGATTATTACGTCTATTATGATTGTTCCTATGATTATTATGACTATTATTATGATTGTTATGATTGTTGTGGTTATTATGACGATTACCATGATTATAATGGTTCATAGCATGGTTATTATGATCATCATTCAGATTACTATAGCTATTACGATTATTATGGTTATTACGGCTATTATAATGGTTATTATGATTGATTCCAAGTCTATTACGCTTATTATCATTATTATTATGATTACTATGTTTCTTAGTATGATTATGACGAGTATTATGATCATCACTGAGATTCTTACGGCGATTACGACTATTACGATTATTATGGCTATAATAACGATTATTAGGTTTTTTTCTTGACCATTCTGTTTATTATTACGATGTTATGACTATTACGGTTAGTATAACTATTACTATGATTATTACGGCTATTAGGATTGTAGCTATGATAATTATGATTATTATTATGATTCTTATGATTGTTGTGGTTATTATGACGGTTACTATGATTATAGTTGTTGATAGTATGGTAGTTATGATTATCAGTCAGATTAATATAGCTATTATCGTTATTATGGTTATTATGGCTATTATAATGGTTATTATGATTGATTCCAAGTCTATTATGGTTATTATCATGATTATTATGATTATTACGCTTCTTAGTATGATTGTGAGGATTATTGTGATCATTATTACGATTATTCTGGCTCTTATGGTTGTTAAGATTATTATGGCTGTAATAACGTTTATTAGGTTATTTCCATGATTATTTTGTTTATTATTACGATGTTATGATTATTAGAGTCAGTATAACTATTACTATGATTATTACGTCTATTATGATTGTTGCTATGATTATTATGATTATTATTATGATTGTTATGATTGTTGTGGTTATTATGAGGGTTACTATGATTATAATGCTTGATAGCATAGTAATCATGATCATCATTCAGATTACTATAGCTATTATGATTAATATCATTACCAGGGCTATTATAATGGTTATTATTGTTGTTTCCAAGTTTATTATGGGTATTGTCATGTTTATTATCATTATTATTATGATTGTTATGTTTGTTGTGGTTATTATGACGATTACTATGATTATAGTTGTTGATAGCATGGTAATTATGATCATCAGTCAGATTAACATAGCTATTATGGTTATTATGATTATTATGGCTATTATAATGGTTATTAGGGTTGTTTCCAAGTCTATTATGGTTATTATCATGATTATTATGATTATTATGTTTCCTAGTATGATTGTGAGAATTATTATGATCATTATTACGATTATTCTGGTTATAATGGTTATTAAGACTATTATGGTTGTAATAACGATTATTAGGTTATTTCCATGATTATTCTGTTTATTACTACGATGTTATGATTATTACAGTTAGTATAACTATTACTATGACTATTACGGCTATTATGATTGTTGCTATGATTATTATGATTATTATTATGATTGTTATGATTGTTGTGGTTATTATGAGGGTTACTATGATTATAATTGTTGATAGCATGGTAATTATGATCATCATTCAGATAACTACAACTATTATGATTATTATGGTTATTATGGCTATTATAATGGTTATTATGATTGATTCCAAGTCTATTACGGTTATTATCATTATTATTATGATTACTATGTTTCTTAGTATGATTATGACGAGTATTATGACCATCACTGAGATTCCTACGGCGATTACGACTATTACGATTATTATGGCTATAATAACGATTATTAGGTTTTTTCCCTGATCATTCTGTTCATTATTACGATGTTGTGACTATTACGGTTAGTATAACAATTACTATGATTATTACGGCTATTATGATTGTTGCTATGACAATTATGATTATTCCTATGATTGTTATGATTGTCGTGGTTATCATGACGATTACTATGATTATAATGGTTGATAGCATGGTTATTATGGTCATCATTCGGATTACTATGGCTATTAAGATTATTATGGTTATTATTGCTATTATAATGGTTATTATGACTGTTTCCAAGTCTATTATGGTTATTATTATGATTATTATGATTATAATGTTTCATGGTATGGTTGTGATGATTATTATGATCATTATGATGATTATTCTGGTTATTATGGTTATTAAGATTATTATGGCTGTAATAACGTTTATTAGGTTATTTCCATGATTATTCTGTTTATTATTACGATGTTATGATTATTAGAGTCAGTATAACTATTACTATGATTATTACGTCTATTATGATTGTTGCTATGATTATTATGATTATTATTATGATTGTTATGATGGTTGTGGTTATTATGACGATTACTATGATTATCATGGTTGATAGCATGGTAATCATGATCATCATTCAGATGAATACAGCTATTATGATGAATATGGTTATCATGGCTATTATAATGGTTATTATGGTTGTTTCCATGTTTATTATGGTTATTGTCATGTTTATTATCATTATTATTATGATTGTTATGTTTGTTGTGGGTTTTATAACGATTACTATAATTATAATTGTTGATAGCATGGTAATTATGATCATCATTCAGATGACTACAACTACGATGATTATTATGGTTGTTATAGCTATTATAATGGTTGTTATGGTTGTTTCCATGTCTATTATGATTATTATCATGATTATTATGATTATTATGTTTCTTAGTACGATTATGACGAATATTAAGATAATCACTGAGATTCTTATGGCGATTGCGACTATTACGATTATTATGGCTGTAATAACGATTATTAGGTTATTTCCATGATTATTCTGTTTATTATTACGATGTTATGATTATTACAGTCAGTATAACCATTACCATGATTATTACGTCTATTATGATTGTTCCTATGATTATTATGACTATTATTATGATTGTTATGATTGTTGTGGTTATTATGACGATTACCATGATTATAATGCTTCATAGCATGGTTATTATGATCATCATTTACATTACTATAGCTATTACGATTATTATGGTTATTATGGCTATTATAATGGTTATTATGATTGATTCCAAGTCTATTACGCTTATTATCATTATTATTATGATTACTATGTTTCTTAGTATGATTATGACGAGTATTATGATCATCACTGAGATTCTTACGGCGATTACGACTATTACGATTATTATGGCTATAATAACGATTATTAGGTTTTTTTCTTGACCATTCTGTTTATTATTACGATGTTATGACTATTACGGTTAGTATAACTATTACTATGATTATTACGGCTATTAGGATTGTAGCTATGATAATTATGATTATTATTATGATTCTTATGATTGTTGTGGTTATTATGACGGTTACTATGATTATAATGGTTGATAGCATGGTAGTTATGATCATCAGTCAGATTAATATAGCTATTATGGTTATTATGGTTATTATGGCTATTATAATGGTTATTAGGGTTGTTTCCAAGTCTATTATGGTTATTATCATGATTATTATGATTATTACGCTTCTTAGTATGATTGTGAGGATTATTATGATCATTATTACGATTATTCTGGTTCTTATGGTTGTTAAGATTATTATGTATGTAATAACGATTATTAGGTTATTTCCTTGATTATTCTGTTTATTACTACGATGTTATGATTATTACAGTTAGTATAACTATTACTATGACTATTACGGCTATTATGATTGTTGCTATGATTATTATGATTATTATTATGATTGTTATGATTGTTGTGGTTATTATGAGGGTTACTATGATTATAATGCTTGATAGCATAGTAATCATGATCATCATTCAGATTACAATAGCTATTATGATTATTATGGCTATTATGGCAATTATAATGGTTATTGTGGTTGTTTCCATGTCTATTATGGTTATTATCATGATTATTATGATTATTATGTTTCTTAGTACGATTATGACGAGTATTATGATAATCACTGAGATTCTTATGGCGATTACGACTATTACGATTATTATGGGTATAATAACGGTTATTAGGTTATTTCCATGATTAATCTGTTTATTATTACGATGTTATGATTATTAGAGTCAGTATAACTATTACTATGATTATTACGTCTATTATGATTGTTGCTATGATTATTATGATTATTATTATGATTGTTATGATTGTTGTGGTTATAATGACGATTACTATGATTATCATGGTTGATAGCATGGTAATCATGATCATCATTCAGATTACTACAGCTATTATGATTAATATGGTTATCATGGCTATTATAATGGTTATTATGGTTGTTTCCAAGTTTATTATGGTTATTGTCATGTTTATTATTATTATTATTATGACTGTTATGTTTGTTGTGGTTATTATGACGATTACTATGATTATAATGGTTCATAGCATGGTAGTTATGATCATCAGTCAGATTAATATAGCTATTACGATTATTATGGTTATTATGGCTATTATAACGGTTATTATGATTGATTCCAAGTCTATTACGGTTATGATCATTATTATTATGATTACTATGTCTCTTAGTATGATTATGACGAGTATTGTGACCATCACTGAGATTCCTACGGCGATTACGACTATTACGATTATTATGGCTATAATAACGATTATTAGGTTTTTTTCTTGACCATTCTGTTTATTATTACGATGTTATGACTATTACGGTTAGTATAACTATTACTATGATTATTACGGCTATTAGGATTGTAGCTATGATAATTATGATTATTATTATGATTCTTATGATTGTTGTGGTTATTATGACGGTTACTATGATTATAGTTGTTGATAGTATGGTAGTTATGATCATCAGTCAGATTAATATAGCTATTATGGTTATTATGGTTATTATGGCTATTATAATGGTTATTATGATTGATTCCAAGTCTATTATGGTTATTATCATGATTATTATGATTCTTACGCTTCTTAGTATGATTGTGAGGATTATTATGATCATTATTACGATTATTCTGGCTCTTATGGTTGTTAAGATTATTATGTATGTAATAACGATTATTAGGTTATTTCCTTGATTATTCTGTTTATTACTACGATGTTATGATTATTACAGTTAGTATAACTATTACTATGACTATTACGGCTATTATGATTGTTGCTATGATTATTATGATTATTATTATGATTGTTATGATTGTCGTGGTTATTATGAGGGTTACTATGATTATAATGCTTGATAGCATAGTAATCATGATCATCATTCAGATTACTATAGCTATTATTATTAATATGGTTTTCGTGGCTATTATAATGGTTATTATGGTTGTTTCCAAGTTTAATATGGTTATTGTCATGTTTATTATCATTATTATTATGATTGTTATGTTTGTTGTGGGTTTTAAGACGATTACTATGATTATAATTGTTGACAGCATGGTAATTATGATCATCATTCAGATTACGATAACTATTATGATTATTATGTTTAATATGGCTATTATAATGGTTATTATGGCTGTTTCCAAGTCTATTATGGTTATTCTCATGATTATTATGATTATAATGTTGCTTAGTATTATTGTGAGAGTTATTATGAGCATTATTATTATTATTCTGGTTATTATGGTTATTAAGATTGTTATGACTGTAATAACGATTATTAGGTTATTTCCATGATTATTCTGTATATTATAACGATGTTATGATTATTACAGTCAGTATAACTATTACTATGATTATTACGTCTATTATGATTGTTACTATGATTATTATGACTATTATTATGATTGTTATGTTTGTTGTGGGTATTATGACGATTACTATGATTATAATTGTTGATAGCATGGTAATTATGATCATCATTCAGGTTACTATGGTTATTAAGATTGTTATGGTTATTATGGCTATTATAATGGTTATTATGATTGTTTCCAAGACTATTATGGTTATTATTATGATTATTATTATTATAATGTTTCATAATATGGTTTTGATGATTATTATGATCATTATGATGATTACTCTGGTTATTATGGTTATTAAGATTACTATGGCTGTAATAACGTTTATTCGGCTATTTCTGATTATTCTGTTTATTATTACGATATTATGCTTATTACAGTTAGTATAGCTATTACTATGACTATTACGGCTATTATGATTGTTGCTATGGTTATTATGTATATTCTTATGATTGTTATGATTGTTGTGGTTATTATGACGATTACTATGATTATAATGGTTCATAGCATGGTAATCATGATCATGATTCAGATTACTATAGCTACTATGATTAATATGGTTATCAGGGCTATTATAATGGTTATTATGGTTGTTTCCAAGTTTATTATGGTTATTGTTATGTTTATTATCATTATTATTATGATTGCTATGTTTGTTGTGGTTATTATGACGATTACTATGATTATAATAGTTGATAGCATGGTAATTATGATCATCATTCAGATTACTATAACTATTATGATTATTATGGTTGTTATGGCTATTATAATGGTTATTATGGCTGTTTCCAAGTCTATTATGGTTATTATCATGATTATTATGATTATTATGTTTCTTTGCATGATTATGACGAATACTATGATCATCAATGACATTCTTATGGTGATTACGACTATTACGATTATTATGGCAATAATAACAATTATTCGGTTATTTCCATGATTATTCTGTTTATTATTACGATGTTATGATTATTACAGTCAGCATAACCATTACCATGATTATTACGTCTATTATGATTGTTCCTATGATTATTATGACTATTATTATGATTGTTATGATTGTTGTGGTTATTATGACGATTACCATGATTATAATGGTTCATAGCATGGTTATTATGATCATCATTCAGATTACTATAGCTATTACGATTATTATGGTTATTATGGCTATTATAATGGTTATTATGATTGATTCCAGGTCTATTACGCTTATTATCATTATTATTATGATTACTATGTTTCTTAGTATGATTATGACGAATATTATGATCATCACTGAGATTCTTACGGCGATTACGACTATTACGATTATTATGGCTATAATAACGATTATTAGGTTTTTTTCTTGACCATTCTGTTTATTATTACGATGTTATGACTATTACGGTTAGTATAACTATTACTATGACTATTACGGCTATTATGATTGTTGCTATGATTATTATGATTATTATTATGATTGTTATGATTGTCGTGGTTATTATGAGGGTTACTATGATTATAATGCTTGATAGCATAGTAATCATGATCATCATTCAGATTACTATAGCTATTATGATTAATATCATTATCAGGGCTATTATAATGGTTATTATGGTTGTTTCCAAGTTTATTATGGTTATTGTTATGTTTATTATCATTATTATTATGATTGCTATGTTTGTTGTGGTTATTATGACGATTACTATGATTATAATAGTTGATAGCATGGTAATTATGATCATCATTCAGATTACTATAACCATTATGATTATTATGGTTGTTATGGCTATTATAATGGTTATTATGGCTGTTTCCAAGTCTATTATGGTTATTATCATGATTATTATGATTATTATGTTTCTTAGCATGATTATGACGAATACTATGATCATCAATGACATTCTTATGGTGATTACGACTATTACGATTATTATGGCAATAATAACAATTATTCGGTTATTTCCATGA
This sequence comes from Calliopsis andreniformis, assembly GCF_051401765.1. Classification (NCBI taxonomy): domain Eukaryota; kingdom Metazoa; phylum Arthropoda; class Insecta; order Hymenoptera; family Andrenidae; genus Calliopsis; species Calliopsis andreniformis. The sequence goes on from NW_027480680.1 coordinate 370,722, forward strand.
TTATTCTGTTTATTATTACGATGTTATGATTATTACAGTCAGCATAACCATTACCATGATTATTACGTCTATTATGATTGTTCCTATGATTATTATGACTATTATTATGATTGTTATGATTGTTGTGGTTATTATGACGATTACCATGATTATAATGGTTCATAGCATGGTTATTATGATCATCATTCAGATTACTATAGCTATTACGATTATTATGGTTATTATGGCTATTATAATGGTTATTATGATTGATTCCAGGTCTATTACGCTTATTATCATTATTATTATGATTACTATGTTTCTTAGTATGATTATGACGAATATTATGATCATCACTGAGATTCTTACGGCGATTACGACTATTACGATTATTATGGCTATAATAACGATTATTAGGTTTTTTTCTTGACCATTCTGTTTATTATTACGATGTTATGACTATTACGGTTAGTATAACTATTACTATGACTATTACGGCTATTATGATTGTTGCTATGATTATTATGATTATTATTATGATTGTTATGATTGTCGTGGTTATTATGAGGGTTACTATGATTATAATGCTTGATAGCATAGTAATCATGATCATCATTCAGATTACTATAGCTATTATGATTAATATCATTATCAGGGCTATTATAATGGTTATTATTGTTGTTTCCAAGTTTATTATGGGTATTGTCATGTTTATTATCATTATTATTATGATTGTTATGTTTGTTGTGGTTATTATGACGATTACTATGATTATAGTTGTTGATAGCATGGTAATTATGATCATCAGTCAGATTAATATAGCTATTATGGTTATTACGGTTATTATGGCTATTATAATGGTTATTAGGGTTGTTTACAAGTCTATTATGGTTATTATCATGATTATTATGATTATTATGTTTCCTAGTATGATTGTGAGAATTATTATGATCATTATTACGATTATTCTGGTTATAATGGTTATTAAGATTATTATGGTTGTAATAACGATTATTAGGTTATTTCCATGATTATTCTGTATATTATAACGACGTTATGATTATTACAGTTAGTATAACGATTACTATGATTATTACGGCTATTATGATTGTTGCTATGATTGTTATGATTGTTGTGGGTATTATGACGATTACTATGATTATAATGGTTGATAGCATGGTAATCATGATCATCATTCAGATTGCTATAGCTATTATGATTAATACGGTTATCATGGCTATTATAATGGTTATTATGGTTGTTTCCAAGTTTATTATGGTTATTGTCTTGTTTATTATGATTATTATGTTTCTTAGTACGATTATGACTAATATTATGATAATCACTGAGATTCTTATGGCGATTACGACTATTGCGATTATTATGGCTGTAATAACTATTATTAGGTTATTTCCATGATTATTCTGTTTATTATTACGATGTTATGATTATTACAGTCAGTATAACTATTACCATGATTATTACGTCTATTATGATTGTTCCTATGATTATTATGTCTATTATTATGATTGTTATGATTGTTGTGGGTATTATGACGATTACCATGATTATAATGGTCCATAGCATGGTTATTATGATCATCATTCAGATTACTATAGCTATTATGATTATTATGGTTATTATGGCTATTACAATGGTTATTATGGTTGATTCAAAGTCTATTACGGTTATTATCATTATTATTACGATTATTATGTTTCTTAGTATGATTATGACGAGTATTATGATCATCACTGAGATTCTTACGGCGATTACGACTATTACGATTATTATGGCTATAATGACCATTATTAGGTTTTTTTCCTGATCATTGTGTTTATTATTACGATGTTATGACCATTACGGTTAGTATAACTATTACTATGACTATTACGGCTATTATGATTGCTGCTTTGATAATTATGATTATTATTATGATTTTTATGATTGTTGTGGTTGTTATGACGATTACTATGATTATAATTGTTGATAGCATGGTAGTTATGATCATCAGTCAGATTAATATAGCTATTATGGTTATTATGGTTATTATGGCTATTATAATGGTTATTATGGTTGTTTCCAAGTTTATTATGGTTATTGTCTTGTTTATTATGATTATTATGTTTCTTAGTACGATTATGACGAATATTAAGATAATCACTGAGATTCTTATGGCGATTGCGACTATTACGATTATTATGGCTGTAATAACGATTATTAGGTTATTTCCATGATTATTCTGTTTATTATTACGATGTTATGATTATTACAGTCAGCATAACCATTTCCATGATTATTACGTCTATTATGATTGTTCCTATGTTTATTATGACTATTATTATGATTGTTATGATTGTTGTGGTTATTATGACGATTACCATGATTATAATGGTTCGTAGCATGGTTATTATGATCATCATTCAGATTACTATAACTATTACGATTATTATGGTTATTATGGCTATTATAATGGTTATTATGATTGATTCCAAGTCTATTACGCTTATTATCATTATTATTATGATTACTATGTTTCTTAGTATGATTATGACGAGTATTATGATCATCACTGAGATTCTTACGGCGATTACGACTATTACGATTATTATGGCTATAATAACGATTATTAGGTTTTTTTCTTGACCATTCTGTTTATTATTACGATGTTATGACTATTACGGTTAGTATAACTATTACTATGGTTATTACGGCTATTAGGATTGTAGCTATGATAATTATGATTATTATTATGATTCTTATGATTGTTGCGGTTATTATGACGGTTACTATGATTATAGTTGTTGATAGTATGGTAGTTATGATCATCAGTCAGATTAATATAGCTATTATGGTTATTATAGTTATTATGGCTATTATAATGGTTATTATGATTGATTCCAAGTCTATTATGGTTATTATCATGATTATTATGATTATTACGCTTCTTAGTATGATTGTGAGGATTAGTATGATCATTATTACGATTATTCTGGCTCTTATGGTTGTTAAGGTTATTATGTATGTAATAACGATTATTAGGTTATTTCCTTGATTATTCTGTTTATTACTACGATGTTATGATAATTACAGTTAGTATAACTATTACTATGACTATTACGGCTATTATGATTGTTGCTATGATTATTATGATTATTATTATGATTGTTATGATTGTCGTGGTTATTATGAGGGTTACTATGATTATAATGCTTGATAGCATAGTAATCATGATCATCATTCAGGTTACTATAGCTATTATGATTAATATCATTATCAGGGCTATTATAATGGTTATTATTGTTGTTTCCAAGTTTATTATGGGTATTGTCATGTTTATTATTATTATTATTATGACTGTTATGTTTGTTGTGGTTATTATGACGATTACTATGATTATAGTTGTTGATAGCATGGTAGTTATGATCATCAGTCAGATTAATATAGCTATTACGATTATTATGGTTATTATGGCTATTATAACGGTTATTATGATTGATTCCAAGTCTATTACGGTTATGATCATTATTATTATGATTACTATGTCTCTTAGTATGATTATGACGAGTATTATGACCATCACTGAGATTCCTACGGCGATTACGACTATTACGATTATTATGGCTATAATAACGATTATTAGGTTTTTTCCCTGATCATTCTGTTTATTATTACGATGTTATGACTATTACGGTTAGTATAACTATTACTATGATTATTACGGCTATTATGATTGTTGCTATGATAATTATGATTATTCCTATGATTGTTATGATTGTCGTGGTTATCATGACGATTACTATGATTATAATGGTTGAAAGCATGTTTATTATGGTCATCATTAGGATTACTATGGCTATTAAGATTATTATGGTTATTATTGCTATTATAATGATTATTATGATTGTTTCCAAGTCTATTATGGTTATTATTATGATTATCATGATTATAATGTTTCATAGTATGGTTGTGATGATTATTATGATCATTATGATGATTATTCTGGTTATTATGGTTATTAGGATTATTATGGCTGTAATAACGTTTATTAGGTTATTTCCATGATTATTCTGTTTATTATTACGATGTTATGATTATTAGAGTCAGTATAACTATTACTATGATTATTACGTCTATTATGATTGTTGCTATGATTATTATGATTATTATTATGATTGTTATGATTGTTGTGGTTATTATGACGATTACTATGATTATCGTGGTTGATAGCATGGTAATCATGATCATCATTCAGATGAATACAGCTATTATGATGAATATGGTTATCATGGCTATTATAATGGTTATTATGGTTGTTTCCAAGTTTATTAAGGTTATTGTCATGTTTATTATCATTATTATTATGATTGTTATGTTTGTTGTGGGTTTTATGACGATTACTATAATTATAATTGTTCATAGCATGGTAATTATGATCATCATTCAGATGACTACAACTATTATGATTATTATGGTTGTTATAGCTATTATATTGGTTGTTATGGTTGTTTCCATTTCTATTATGGTTATTATCATGATTATTATGATTATTATGTTTCTTAGTACGATTATGACGAATATTAAGATAATCACTGAGATTCTTATGGCGATTGCGACTATTACGATTATTATGGCTGTAATAACGATTATTAGGTTATTTCCATGATTAGTCTGTTTATTATTACGATGTTATGATTATTACAGTCAGCATAACCATTACCATGATTATTACGTCTATTATGATTGTTCCTATGATTATTATGACTATTATTATGATTGTTATGATTGTTGTGGTTATTATGACGATTACCATGATTATAATGGTTCATAGCATGGTTATTATGATCATCATTCAGATTACTATAGCTATTACGATTATTATGGTTATTACGGCTATTATAATGGTTATTATGATTGATTCCAAGTCTATTACGCTTATTATCATTATTATTATGATTACTATGTTTCTTAGTATGATTATGACGAGTATTATGATCATCACTGAGATTCTTACGGCGATTACGACTATTACGATTATTATGGCTATAATAACGATTATTAGGTTTTTTTCTTGACCATTCTGTTTATTATTACGATGTTATGACTATTACGGTTAGTATAATTATTACTATGATTATTACGGCTATTAGGATTGTAGCTATGATAATTATGATTATTATTATGATTCTTATGATTGTTGTGGTTATTATGACGGTTACTATGATTATAGTTGTTGATAGTATGGTAGTTATGATGATCAGTCAGATTAATATAGCTATTATCGTTATTATGGTTATTATGGCTATTATAATGGTTATTATGATTGATTCCAAGTCTATTATGGTTATTATCATGATTATTATGATTATTACGCTTCTTAGTATGATTGTGAGGATTATTGTGATCATTATTACGATTATTCTGGCTCTTATGGTTGTTAAGATTATTATGGCTGTAATAACGTTTATTAGGTTATTTCCATGATTATTTTGTTTATTATTACGATGTTATGATTATTAGAGTCAGTATAACTATTACTATGATTATTACGTCTATTATGATTGTTGCTATGATTATTATGATTATTATTATGATTGTTATGATTGTTGTGGTTATTATGAGGGTTACTATGATTATAATGCTTGATAGCATAGTAATCATGATCATCATTCAGATTACTATAGCTATTATGATTAATATCATTACCAGGGCTATTATAATGTTTATTATTGTTGTTTCCAAGTTTATTATGGGTATTGTCATGTTTATTATCATTATTATTATGATTGTTATGTTTGTTGTGGTTATTATGACGATTACTATGATTATAGTTGTTGATAGCATGGTAATTATGATCATCAGTCAGATTAACATAGCTATTATGGTTATTATGATTATTATGGCTATTATAATGGTTATTAGGGTTGTTTCCAAGTCTATTATGGTTATTATCATGATTATTATGATTATTATGTTTCCTAGTATGATTGTGAGAATTATTATGATCATTATTACGATTATTCTGGTTATAATGGTTATTAAGATTATTATGGTTGTAATAACGATTATTAGGTTATTTCCATGATTATTCTGTATATTATAACGATGTTATGATTATTACAGTTAGTATAACGATTACTATGATTATTACGGCTATTATGATTGTTGCTATGATTGTTATGATTGTTGTGGGTATTATGACGACTACTATGATTATAATGGTTGATAGCATGGTAATCATGATCATCATTCAGATTGCTATAGCTATTATGATTAATACGGTTATCATGGCTATTATAATGGTTATTATGGTTGTTTCCAAGTTTATTATGGTTATTGTCTTGTTTATTATGATTATTATGTTTCTTAGTACGATTATGACGAATATTATGATAATCACTGAGATTCTTATGGCGATTACGACTATTGCGATTATTATGGCTGTAATAACTATTATTAGGTTATTTCCATGATTATTCTGTTTATTATTACGATGTTATGATTATTACAGTCAGTATAACTATTACCATGATTATTACGTCTATTATGATTGTTCCTATGATTATTATGACTATTATTATGATTGTTATGATTGTTGTGGGTATTATGACGATTACCATGATTATAATTGTTCATAGCATGGTTATTATGATCATCATTCAGATTACTATAGCTATTATGATTATTATGGTTATTATGGCTATTACAATGGTTATTATGGTTGATTCAAAGTCTATTACGGTTATTATCATTATTATTACGATTATTATGTTTCTTAGTATGATTATGACGAGTATTATGATCATCACTGAGATTCTTACGGTGATTACGACTATTACGATTATTATGGCTATAATAACGATTATTAGGTTTTTTTCTTGACCATTATGTTTATTATTACGATGTTAGGACCATTACGGTTAGTATAACTATTACTGTGACTATTACGGCTATTATGATTGCAGCTTTGATAATTATGATTATTATTATGATTTTTATGATTGTTGTGGTTATTATGACGATTACCATAATTATAATGGTTCATAGCATGGTTATTATGATCATCATTCAGATTACTATAGCTATTATGATTATTATGGTTATTATGGCTATTAGAATGGTTATTATGGTTGATTCCAAGTCTATTACGGTTATTATCATTATTATTACGATTATTATGTTTCTTAGTATGATTATGACGAGTATTATGATCGTCACTGAGATTCTTACGGCGATTACGACTATTACGATTATTATGGCTATAATAACCATTATTAGGTTTTTTTCCTGATCATTCTGTTTATTATTACGATGTTATGACCATTACGGTTAGTATAACTATTACTATGACTATTACGGCTATTATGATTGCTGCTTTGATAATTATGATTATTATTATGATTTTTATGATTGTTGTGGTTGTTATGACGATTACTATGATTATAATGGTTGATAGCATGGTAGTTATGATCATCAGTCAGATTAATATAGCTATTATGGTTATTATGGTTATTATGGCTATTATAATGGTTATTAGGGTTGTTTCCAAGTCTATTATGGTTATTATTATGATTATTATGATTATAATGTTTCATAGTATGGTTGTGATGATTATTATGATCATTATGATGATTATTCTGGTTATTATGGTTATTAAGATTATTATGGCTGTAATAACGTTTATTAGGTTATTTCCATGATTATTTTGTTTATTATTACGATGTTATGATTATTAGAGTCAGTATAACTATTACTATGATTATTACGTCTATTATGATTGTTGCTATGATTATTATGATTATTATTATGATTGTTATGATTGTTGTGGTTATTATGAGTGTTACTATGATTATAATGCTTGATAGCATAGTAATCATGATCATCATTCAGATTACTATAGCTATTATGATTAATATCATTACCAGGGCTATTATAATGGTTATTATTGTTGTTTCCAAGTTTATTATGGGTATTGTCATGTTTATTATCATTATTATTATGATTGTTATGTTTGTTGTGGTTATTATGACGATTACTATGATTATAGTTGTTGATAGCATGGTAATTATGATCATCAGTCAGATTAACATAGCTATTATGGTTATTATGATTATTATGGCTATTATAATGGTTATTAGGGTTGTTTCCAAGTCTATTATGGTTATTATCATGATTATTATGATTATTATGTTTCCTAGTATGATTGTGAGAATTATTATGATCATTATTACGATTATTCTGGTTATAATGGTTATTAAGATTATTATGGTTGTAATAACGATTATTAGGTTATTTCCATGATTATTCTGTATATTATAACGATGTTATGATTATTACAGGTAGTATAACGATTACTATGATTATTACGGCTATTATGATTGTTGCTATGATTGTTATGATTGTTGTGGGTATTATGACGATTACTATGATTATAATGGTTGATAGCATGGTAATCATGATCATCATTCAGATTGCTATAGCTATTATGATTAATACGGTTAACATGGCTATTATAATGGTTATTATGGCTGTTTCCAAGTTTATTATGGTTATTGTCTTGTTTGTTATGATTATTATGTTTCTTAGTACGATTATGACTAATATTATGATAATCACTGAGATTCTTATGGCGATTACGACTATTACGATTATTATGGCTGTAATAACTATTATTAGGTTATTTCCATGATTATTCTGTTTATTATTACGATGTTATGATTATTACAGGCAGTATGACTATTACCATGATTATTACGTCTATTATGATTGTTCCTATGATTATTATGACTATTATTATGATTGTTATGATTGTTGTGGTTATTATGACGATTACCATAATTATAATGGTTCATAGCATGGTTATTATGATCATCATTCAGATTACTATAGCTATTATGATTATTATGGTTATTATGGCTATTAGAATGGTTATTATGGTTGATTCCAAGTCTATTACGGTTATTATCATTATTATTACGATTATTATGTTTCTTAGTATGATTATGACGAGTATTATGATCATCACTGAGATTCTTACGGCGATTACGACTATTACGATTATTATGGCTATAATAACCATTATTAGGTTTTTTTCCTGATCATTCTGTTTATTATTACGATGTTATGACCATTACGGTTAGTATAACTATTACTATGACTATTACGGCTATTATGATTGCTGCTTTGATAATTATGATTATTATTATGATTTTTATGATTGTTGTGGTTGTTATGACGATTACTATGATTATAATGGTTGATAGCATGGTAGTTATGATCATCAGTCAGATTAATATAGCTATTACGGTTATTATGGTTATTATGGCTATTATAATCGTTATTAGGGTTGTTTCCAAGTCTATTATGGTTATTATTATGATTATTATGATTATAATGTTTCATAGTATGGTTGTGATGATTATTATGATCATTATGATGATTATTCTGGTTATTATGGTTATTAAGATTATTATGGCTGTAATAACGTTTATTAGGTTATTTCCATGATTATTTTGTTTATTATTACGATGTTATGATTATTAGAGTCAGTATAACTATTACTATGATTATTACGTCTATTATGATTGTTGCTATGATTATTATGATTATTATTATGATTGTTATGATTGTTGTGGTTATTATGAGGGTTACTATGATTATAATGCTTGATAGCATAGTAATCATGATCATCATTCAGATTACTATAGCTATTATGATTAATATCATTACCAGGGCTATTATAATGGTTATTATTGTTGTTTCCAAGTTTATTATGGGTATTGTCATGTTTATTATCATTATTATTATGATTGTTATGTTTGTTGTGGTTATTATGACGATTACTATGATTATAGTTGTTGATAGCATGGTAATTATGATCATCAGTCAGATTAACATAGCTATTATGGTTATTATGATTATTATGGCTATTATAATGGTTATTAGGGTTGTTTCCAAGTCTATTATGGTTATTATCATGATTATTATGATTATTATGTTTCCTAGTATGATTGTGAGAATTATTATGATCATTATTACGATTATTCTGGTTATAATGGTTATTAAGATTATTATGGTTGTAATAACGATTATTAGGTTATTTCCATGATTATTCTGTATATTATAACGATGTTATGATTATTACAGTTAGTATAACGATTACTATGATTATTACGGCTATTATGATTGTTGCTATGATTGTTATGATTGTTGTGGGTATTATGACGATTACTATGATTATAATGGTTGATAGCATGGTAATCATGATCATCATTCAGATTGCTATAGCTATTATGATTAATACGGTTAACATGGCTATTATAATGGTTATTATGGCTGTTTCCAAGTTTATTATGGTTATTGTCTTGTTTGTTATGATTATTATGTTTCTTAGTACGATTATGACGAATATTATGATAATCACTGAGATTCTTATGGCGATTACGACTATTACGATTATTATGGCTGTAATAACTATTATTAGGTTATTTCCATGATTATTCTGTTTATTATTACGATGTTATGATTATTACAGGCAGTATGACTATTACCATGATTATTACGTCTATTATGATTGTTCCTATGATTATTATGACTATTATTATGATTGTTATGATTGTTGTGGTTATTATGACGATTACCATAATTATAATGGTTCATAGCATGGTTATTATGATCATCATTCAGATTACTATAGCTATTATGATTATTATGGTTATTATGGCTATTAGAATGGTTATTATGGTTGATTCCAAGTCTATTACGGTTATTATCATTATTATTACGATTATTATGTTTCTTAGTATGATTATGACGAGTATTATGATCATCACTGAGATTCTTACGGCGATTACGACTATTACGATTATTATGGCTATAATAACCATTATTAGGTTTTTTTCCTGATCATTCTGTTTATTATTACGATGTTATGACCATTACGGTTAGTATAACTATTACTATGACTATTACGGCTATTATGATTGCTGCTTTGATAATTATGATTATTATTATGATTTTTATGATTGTTGTGGTTGTTATGACGATTACTATGATTATAATGGTTGATAGCATGGTAGTTATGATCATCAGTCAGATTAATATAGCTATTATGGTTATTATGGTTATTATGGCTATTATAATCGTTATTAGGGTTGTTTCCAAGTCTATTATGGTTATTATTATGATTATTATGATTATAATGTTTCATAGTATGGTTGTGATGATTATTATGATCATTATGATGATTATTCTGGTTATTATGGTTATTAAGATTATTATTTCTGTAATAACGTTTATTAGGTTATTTCCATGATTATTTTGTTTATTATTACGATGTTATGATTATTAGAGTCAGTATAACTATTACTATGATTATTACGTCTATTATGATTGTTGCTATGATTATTATGATTATTATTATGATTGTTATGATTGTTGTGGTTATTATGAGGGTTACTATGATTATAATGCTTGATAGCATAGTAATCATGATCATCATTCAGATTACTATAGCTATTATGATTAATATCATTACCAGGGCTATTATAATGGTTATTATGGTTGTTTCCAAGTTTATTATGGTTATTGTCATGTTTATTATTATTATTATTATGACTGTTATGTTTGTTGTGGTTATTATAACGATTACTATGATTATAGTTGTTGATAGCATGGTAGTTATGATCATCAGTCAGATTAATATAGCTATTACGATTATTATGGTTATTATGGCTATTATAACGGTTATTATGATTGATTCCAAGTCTATTACGGTTATGATCATTATTATTATGATTACTATGTCTCTTAGTATGATTATGACGAGTATTATGACCATCACTGAGATTCCTACGGCGATTACGACTATTACGATTATTATGGCTATAATAACGATTATTAGGTTTTTTCCCTGATCATTCTGTTTATTATTACGATGTTATGACTATTACGGTTAGTATAACTATTACTATGATTATTACGGCTATTATGATTGTTGCTATGATAATTATGATTATTCCTATGATTGTTATGACTGTCGTGGTTATCATGACGATTACTATGATTATAATGGTTGATAGCATGTTTATTATGGTCATCATTCGGATTACTATTGCTATTAAGATTATTATGGTTATTATTGCTATTATAATGGTTATTATGATTGTTTCCATGTCTATTATGGTTATTATTATGATTATCATGATTATAATGTTTCATAGTATGGTTGTGATGATTATTATGATCATTATGATGATTATTCTGGTTATTATGGTTATTAAGATTATTATGGCTGTAATAACGTTTATTAGGTAATTTCCATGATTATTCTGTTTATTATTACGTTGTTATGATTATTAGAGTCAGTATAACTATTACTATGATTATTACGTCTATTATGATTGTTGCTATGATTATTATGATTATTATTATGATTGTTATGATTGTTGTGGTTATTATGACGATTACTATGATTATCATGGTTGATAGCATGGTAATCATGATCATCATTCAGATTACTACAGCTATTATGATGAATATGGTTATCATGGCTATTATAATGGTTATTATGGTTGTTTCCAAGTTTATTATGGTTATTGTCATGTTTATTATCATTATTATTATGATTGTTATGTTTGTTGTGGGTTTTATGACGATTACTATAATTATAATTGTTGATAGCATGGTAATTATGATCATCATTCAGATGACTACAACTATTATGATTATTATGGTTGTTATAGCTATTATAATGGTTGTTATGTTTGTTTCCATGTCTATTATGGTTATTATCATGATTATTATGATTATTATGTTTCTTAGTACGATTATGACGAATATTAAGATAATCACTGAGATTCTTATGGCGATTGCGACTATTACGATTATTATGGCTGTAATAACGATTATTAGGTTATTTCCATGATTATTCTGTTTATTATTACGATGTTATGATTATTACAGTCAGTATAACCATTACCATGATTATTACGTCTATTATGATTGTTCCTATGATTATTATGACTATTATTATGATTGTTATGATTGTTGTGGTTATTATGACGATTACCATGATTATAATGCTTCATAGCATGGTTATTATGATCATCATTTAGATTACTATAGCTATTACGATTATTATAGTTATTATGGCTATTATAATGGTTATTATGATTGATTCCAAGTCTATTACGCTTATTATCATTATTATTATGATTACTATGTTTCTTAGTATGATTATGACGAGTATTATGATCATCACTGAGATTCTTACGGCGATTACGACTATTACGATTATTATGGCTATAATAACGATTATTAGGTTTTTTTCTTGACCATTCTGTTTATTATTACGATGTTATGACTATTACGGTTAGTATAACTATTACTATGATTATTACGGCTATTAGGATTGTAGCTATGATAATTATGATTATTATTATGATTCTTATGATTGTTGTGGTTATTATGACGGTTACTATGATTATAATGGTTGATAGCATGGTAGTTATGATCATCAGTCAGATTAATATAGCTATTATGGTTATTATGGTTATTATGGCTATTATAATGGTTATTAGGGTTGTTTCCAAGTCTATTATGGTTATTATCATGATTATTATGATTATTACGCTTCTTAGTATGATTGTGAGGATTATTATGATCATTATTACGATTATTCTGGTTCTTATGGTTGTTAAGATTATTATGTATGTAATAACGATTATTAGGTTATTTCCTTGATTATTCTGTTTATTACTACGATGTTATGATTATTACAGTTAGTATAACTATTACTATGACTATTACGGCTATTATGATTGTTGCTATGATTATTATGATTATTATTATGATTGTTATGATTGTTGTGGTTATTATGAGGGTTACTATGATTATAATTGTTGATAGCATGGTAATTATGATCATCATTCAGATAACTACAACTATTATGATTATTATGGTTATTATGGCTATTATAATGGTTATTATGATTGATTCCAAGTCTATTACGGTTATTATCATTATTATTATGATTACTATGTTTCTTAGTATGATTATGACGAGTATTATGACCATCACTGAGATTCCTACGGCGATTACGACTATTACGATTATTATGGCTATAATAACGATTATTAGGTTTTTTCCCTGATCATTCTGTTCATTATTACGATGTTGTGACTATTACGGTTAGTATAACAATTACTATGATTATTACGGCTATTATGATTGTTGCTATGACAATTATGATTATTCCTATGATTGTTATGATTGTCGTGGTTATCATGACGATTACTATGATTATAATGGTTGATAGCATGGTTATTATGGTCATCATTCGGATTACTATGGCTATTAAGATTATTGTGGTTATTATTGCTATTATAATGGTTATTATGACTGTTTCCAAGTCTATTATGGTTATTATTATGATTATTATGATTATAATGTTTCATGGTATGGTTGTGATGATTATTATGATCATTATGATGATTATTCTGGTTATTATGGTTATTAAGATTATTATGGCTGTAATAACGTTTATTAGGTTATTTCCATGATTATTCTGTTTATTATTACGATGTTATGATTATTAGAGTCAGTATAACTATTACTATGATTATTACGTCTATTATGATTGTTGCTATGATTATTATGATTATTATTATGATTGTTATGATTGTTGTGGTTATTATGACGATTACTATGATTATCATGGTTGATAGCATGGTAATCATGATCATCATTCAGATTACTACAGCTATTATGATGAATATGGTTATCATGGCTATTATAATGGTTATTATGGTTGTTTCCAAGTTTATTATGGTTATTGTCATGTTTATTATCATTATTATTATGATTGTTATGTTTGTTGTGGGTTTTATGACGATTACTATAATTATAATTGTTGATAGCATGGTAATTATGATCATCATTCAGATGACTACAACTATTATGATTATTATGGTTGTTATAGCTATTATAATGGTTGTCATGGTTGTTTCCATGTCTATTATGGTTATTATCATGATTATTATGATTATTATGTTTCTTAGTACGATTATGACGAATATTATGATAATCACTGAGATTCTTATGGCGATTACGACTATTACGATTATTATGGCTGTAATAACTATTATTAGGTTATTTCCATGATTATTCTGTTTATTATTACGATGTTATGATTATTACAGGCAGTATGACTATTACCATGATTATTACGTCTATTATGATTGTTCCTATGATTATTATGACTATTATTATGATTGTTATGATTGTTGTGGTTATTATGACGATTACCATAATTATAATGGTTCATAGCATGGTTATTATGATCATCATTCAGATTACTATAGCTATTATGATTATTATGGTTATTATGGCTATTAGAATGGTTATTATGGTTGATTCCAAGTCTATTACGGTTATTATCATTATTATTACGATTATTATGTTTCTTAGTATGATTATGACGAGTATTATGATCATCACTGAGATTCTTACGGCGATTACGACTATTACGATTATTATGGCTATAATAACCATTATTAGGTTTTTTTCCTGATCATTCTGTTTATTATTACGATGTTATGACCATTACGGTTAGTATAACTATTACTATGACTATTACGGCTATTATGATTGCTGCTTTGATAATTATGATTATTATTATGATTTTTATGATTGTTGTGGTTGTTATGACGATTACTATGATTATAATGGTTGATAGCATGGTAGTTATGATCATCAGTCAGATTAATATAGCTATTATGGTTATTATGGTTATTATGGCTATTATAATCGTTATTAGGGTTGTTTCCAAGTCTATTATGGTTATTATTATGATTATTATGATTATAATGTTTCATAGTATGGTTGTGATGATTATTATGATCATTATGATGATTATTCTGGTTATTATGGTTATTAAGATTATTATGGCTGTAATAACGTTTATTAGGTTATTTCCATGATTATTTTGTTTATTATTACGATGTTATGATTATTAGAGTCAGTATAACTATTACTATGATTATTACGTCTATTATGATTGTTGCTATGATTATTATGATTATTATTATGATTGTTATGATTGTTGTGGTTATTATGAGGGTTACTATGATTATAATGCTTGATAGCATAGTAATCATGATCATCATTCAGATTACTATAGCTATTATGATTAATATCATTACCAGGGCTATTATAATGGTTATTATTGTTGTTTCCAAGTTTATTATGGGTATTGTCATGTTTATTATCATTATTATTATGATTGTTATGTTTGTTGTGGTTATTATGACGATTACTATGATTATAGTTGTTGATAGCATGGTAATTATGATCATCAGTCAGATTAACATAGCTATTATGGTTATTATGATTATTATGGCTATTATAATGGTTATTAGGGTTGTTTCCAAGTCTATTATGGTTATTATCATGATTATTATGATTATTATGTTTCCTAGTATGATTGTGAGAATTATTATGATCATTATTACGATTATTCTGGTTATAATGGTTATTAAGATTATTATGGTTGTAATAACGATTATTAGGTTATTTCCATGATTATTCTGTATATTATAACGATGTTATGATTATTACAGTTAGTATAACGATTACTATGATTATTACGGCTATTATGATTGTTGCTATGATTGTTATGATTGTTGTGGGTATTATGACGATTACTATGATTATAATGGTTGATAGCATGGTAATCATGATCATCATTCAGATTGCTATAGCTATTATGATTAATACGGTTAACATGGCTATTATAATGGTTATTATGGCTGTTTCCAAGTTTATTATGGTTATTGTCTTGTTTGTTATGATTATTATGTTTCTTAGTACGATTATGACGAATATTATGATAATCACTGAGATTCTTATGGCGATTACGACTATTACGATTATTATGGCTGTAATAACTATTATTAGGTTATTTCCATGATTATTCTGTTTATTATTACGATGTTATGATTATTACAGGCAGTATGACTATTACCATGATTATTACGTCTATTATGATTGTTCCTATGATTATTATGACTATTATTATGATTGTTATGATTGTTGTGGTTATTATGACGATTACCATAATTATAATGGTTCATAGCATGGTTATTATGATCATCATTCAGATTACTATAGCTATTATGATTATTATGGTTATTATGGCTATTAGAATGGTTATTATGGTTGATTCCAAGTCTATTACGGTTATTATCATTATTATTACGATTATTATGTTTCTTAGTATGATTATGACGATTATTATGATCATCACTGAGATTCTTACGGCGATTACGACTATTACGATTATTATGGCTATAATAACCATTATTAGGTTTTTTTCCTGATCATTCTGTTTATTATTACGATGTTATGACCATTACGGTTAGTATAACTATTACTATGACTATTACGGCTATTATGATTGCTGCTTTGATAATTATGATTATTATTATGATTTTTATGATTGTTGTGGTTGTTATGACGATTACTATGATTATAATGGTTGATAGCATGGTAGTTATGATCATCAGTCAGATTAATATAGCTATTATGGTTATTATGGTTATTATGGCTATTATAATCGTTATTAGGGTTGTTTCCAAGTCTATTATGGTTATTATTATGATTATTATGATTATAATGTTTCATAGTATGGTTGTGATGATTATTATGATCATTATGATGATTATTCTGGTTATTATGGTTATTAAGATTATTATGGCTGTAATAACGTTTATTAGGTTATTTCCATGATTATTTTGTTTATTATTACGATGTTATGATTATTAGAGTCAGTATAACTATTACTATGATTATTACGTCTATTATGATTGTTGCCATGATTATTATGATTATTATTATGATTGTTACGATTGTTGTGGTTATTATGAGGGTTACTATGATTATAATGCTTGATAGCATAGTAATCATGATCATCATTCAGATTACTATAGCTATTATGATTAATATCATTACCAGGGCTATTATAATGGTTATTATGGTTGTTTCCAAGTTTATTATGGTTATTGTCATGTTTATTATTATTATTATTATGACTGTTATGTTTGTTGTGGTTATTATAACGATTACTATGATTATAGTTGTTGATAGCATGGTAGTTATGATCATCAGTCAGATTAATATAGCTATTACGATTATTATGGTTATTATGGCTATTATAACGGTTATTATGATTGATTCCAAGTCTATTACGGTTATGATCATTATTATTATGATTACTATGTCTCTTAGTATGATTATGACGAGTATTATGACCATCACTGAGATTCCTACGGCGATTACGACTATTACGATTATTATGGCTATAATAACGATTATTAGGTTTTTTCCCTGATCATTCTGTTTATTATTACGATGTTATGACTATTACGGTTAGTATAACTATTACTATGATTATTACGGCTATTATGATTGTTGCTATGATAATTATGATTATTCCTATGATTGTTATGACTGTCGTGGTTATCATGACGATTACTATGATTATAATGGTTGATAGCATGGTTATTATGGTCATCATTCGGATTACTATGGCTATTAAGATTATTGTGGTTATTATTGCTATTATAATGGTTATTATGACTGTTTCCAAGTCTATTATGGTTATTATTATGATTATTATGATTATAATGTTTCATGGTATGGTTGTGATGATTATTATGATCATTATGATGATTATTCTGGTTATTATGGTTATTAAGATTATTATGGCTGTAATAACGTTTATTAGGTTATTTCCATGATTATTCTGTTTATTATTACGATGTTATGATTATTAGAGTCAGTATAACTATTACTATGATTATTACGTCTATTATGATTGTTGCTATGATTATTATGATTATTATTATGATTGTTATGATTGTTGTGGTTATTATGACGATTACTATGATTATCATGGTTGATAGCATGGTAATCATGATCATCATTCAGATTACTACAGCTATTATGATGAATATGGTTATCATGGCTATTATAATGGTTATTATGGTTGTTTCCAAGTTTATTATGGTTATTGTCATGTTTATTATCATTATTATTATGATTGTTATGTTTGTTGTGGGTTTTATGACGATTACTATAATTATAATTGTTGATAGCATGGTAATTATGATCATCATTCAGATGACTACAACTATTATGATTATTATGGTTGTTATAGCTATTATAATGGTTGTTATGGTTGTTTCCATGTCTATTATGGTTATTATCATGATTATTATGATTATTATGTTTCTTTGTACGATTATGACGAATATTAAGATAATCACTGAGATTCTTATGGCGATTGCGACTATTACGATTATTATGGCTGTAATAACGATTATTAGGTTATTTCCATGATTATTCTGTTTATTATTACGATGTTATGATTATTACAGTCAGTATAACCATTACCATGATTATTACGTCTATTATGATTGTTCCTATGATTATTATGACTATTATTATGATTGTTATGATTGTTGTGGTTATTATGACGATTACCATGATTATAATGCTTCATAGCATGGTTATTATGATCATCATTTAGATAACTATAGCTATTACGATTATTATGGTTATTATGGCTATTATAATGGTTATTATGATTGATTCCAAGTCTATTACGCTTATTATCATTATTATTATGATTACTATGTTTCTTAGTATGATTATGACGAGTATTATGATCATCACTGAGATTCTTACGGCGATTACGACTATTACGATTATTATGGCTATAATAACGATTATTAGGTTTTTTTCTTGACCATTCTGTTTATTATTACGATGTTATGACTATTACGGTTAGTATAACTATTACTATGATTATTACGGCTATTAGGATTGTAGCTATGATAATTATGATTATTATTATGATTCTTATGATTGTTGTGGTTATTATGACGGTTACTATGATTATAATGGTTGATAGCATGGTAGTTATGATAATCAGTCAGATTAATATAGCTATTATGGTTATTATGGTTATTATGGCTATTATAATGGTTATTAGGGTTGTTTCCAAGTCTATTATGGTTATTATCATGATTATTATGATTATTACGCTTCTTAGTATGATTGTGAGGATTATTATGATCATTATTACGATTATTCTGGTTCTTATGGTTGTTAAGATTATTATGTATGTAATAACGATTATTAGGTTATTTCCTTGATTATTCTGTTTATTACTACGATGTTATGATTATTACAGTTAGTATAACTATTACTATGACTATTACGGCTATTATGATTGTTGCTATGATTATTATGATTATTATTATGATTGTTATGATTGTTGTGGTTATTATGAGGGTTACTATGATTATAATTGTTGATAGCATGGTAATTATGATCATCATTCAGATAACTACAACTATTATGATTATTATGGCTATTATGGCAATTATAATGGTTATTGTGGTTGTTTCCATGTCTATTATGGTTATTATCATGATTATTATGATTATTATGTTTCTTAGTACGATTATGACGAGTATTATGATAATCACTGAGATTCTTATGGCGATTACGACTATTACGATTATTATGGGTATAATAACGTTTATTAGGTTATTTCCATGATTAATCTGTTTATTATTACGATGTTATGATTATTAGAGTCAGTATAACTATTACTATGATTATTACGTCTATTATGATTGTTGCTATGATTATTATGATTATTATTATGATTGTTATGATTGTTGTGGTTATTATGACGATTACTATGATTATCATGGTTGATAGCATGGTAATCATGATCATCATTCAGATTACTACAGCTATTATGATTAATATGGTTATCATGGCTATTATAATGGTTATTATGGTTGTTTCCAAGTTTATTATGGTTATTGTCATGTTTATTATTATTATTATTATGACTGTTATGTTTGTTGTGGTTATTATGACGATTACTATGATTATAGTTGTTGATAGCATGGTAGTTATGTTCATCAGTCAGATTAATATAGCTATTACGATTATTATGGTTATTATGGCTATTATAACGGTTATTATGATTGATTCCAAGTCTATTACGGTTATGATCATTATTATTATGATTACTATGTCTCTTAGTATGATTATGACGAGTAATATGACCATCACTGAGATTCCTACGGCGATTACGACTATTAAGATTATTATGGCTATAATAACGATTATTAGGTTTTTTCCCTGATCATTCTGTTTATTATTACGATGTTATGACTATTACGGTTAGTATAACTATTACTATGATTATTACGGCTATTATGATTGTTGCTATGATAATTATGATTATTCCTATGATTGTTATGATTGTCGTGGTTATCATGACGATTACTATGATTATAATGGTTGATAGCATGTTTATTATGGTCATCATTCGGATTACTATTGCTATTAAGATTATTATGGTTATTATTGCTATTATAATGGTTATTATGATTGTTTCCATGTCTATTATGGTTATTATTATGATTATCATGATTATAATGTTTCATAGTATGGTTGTGATGATTATTATGATCATTATGATGATTATTCTGGTTATTATGGTTATTAAGATTATTATGGCTGTAATAACGTTTATTAGGTTATTTCCATGATTATTCTGTTTATTATTACGATGTTATGATTATTAGAGTCAGTATAACTATTACTATGATTATTACGTCTATTATGATTGTTGCTATGATTATTATGATTATTATTATGATTGTTATGATTGTTGTGGTTATTATGGCGATTACTATGATTATCATGGTTGATAGCATGGTAATCATGATCATCATTCAGATTACTACAGCTATTATGATGAATATGGTTATCATGGCTATTGTAATGGTTATTATGGTTGTTTCCAAGTTTATTATGGTTATTGTCATGTTTATTATCATTATTATTATGATTGTTATGTTTGTTGTGGGTTTTATGACGATTACTATAATTATAATTGTTGATAGCATGGTAATTATGATCATCATTCAGATGACTACAACTATTATGATTATTATGGTTGTTATAGCTATTATAATGGTTGTTCTGGTTGTTTCCATGTCTATTATGGTTATTATCATGATTATTATGATTATTATGTTTCTTAGTACGATGATGACGAATATTAAGATAATCACTGAGATTCTTATGGCGATTGCGACTATTACGATTATTATGGCTGTAATAACGATTATTAGGTTATTTCCATGATTATTCTGTTTATTATTACGATGTTATGATTATTACAGTCAGTATAACCATTACCATAATTACTACGTCTATCATGATTGTTCCTATGATTATTACGACTATTATTATGATTGTTATGATTGTTGTGGTTATTATGAGGATTACAATGATTATAATGGTTCATAGCATGGTTATTATGATCATCATTCAGATTACTATAGCTATTACGATTATTATGGTTATTATGGCTATTATAATGGTTATTATGATTGATTCCAAGTCTATTACGCTTATTATCATTATTATTATGATTACTATGTTTCTTAGTATGATTATGACGAGTATTATGATCATCACTGAGATTCTTACGGCGATTACGACTATTACGATTATTATGGCTATAATAACCATTATTAGGTTTTTTTCCTGATCATTCTGTTTATTATTACGATGTTATGACCATTACGGTTAGTATAACTATTACTATGACTATTACGGCTATTATGATTGCTGCTTTGATAATTATGATTATTATTATGATTTTTATGATTGTTGTGGTTGTTATGACGATTACTATGATTATAATGGTTGATAGCATGGTAGTTATGATCATCAGTCAGATTAATATAGCTATTAAGGTTATTATGGTTATTATGGCTATTATAATGGTTATTAGGGTTGTTTCCAAGTCTATTATGGTTATTATTATGATTATTATGATTATAATGTTTCATAGTATGGTTGTGATGATTATTATGATCATTATGATGATTATTCTGGTTATTATGGTTATTAGGATTATTATGGCTGTAATAACGTTTATTAGGTTATTTCCATGATTATTCTGTTTATTATTACGATGTTATGATTATTAGAGTCAGTATAACTATTACTATGATTATTACGTCTATTATGATTGTTGCTATGATTATTATGATTCTTATTATGATTGTTATGATTGTTGTGGTTATTATGACGATTACTATGATTATCATGGTTGATAGCATGGTAATCATGATCATCATTCAGATTACTACAGCTATTATGATTAATATGGTTATCATGGCTATTATAATGGTTATTATGGTTGTTTCCAAGTTTATTATGGTTATTGTCATGTTTATTATTATTATTATTATGACTGTTATGTTTGTTGTGATTATTATGACGATTACTATGATTATAGTTGTTGATAGCATGGTAGTTATGATCATCAGTCAGATTAATATAGCTATTAAGGTTATTATGGTTATTATGGCTATTATAATGGTTATTAGGGTTGTTTCCAAGTCTATTATGGTTATTATTATGATTATTATGATTATAATGGTTCATAGCATGGTTATTATGATCATCATTCAGATTACTATAGCTATTACGATTATTATGGTTATTATGGCTATTATAATGGTTATTATGATTGATTCTAAGTCTATTACGCTTATTATCATTATTATTATGATTACTATGTTTCTTAGTATTATTATGACGAGTATTATGATCATCACTGAGATTCTTACGGCGATTACGACTATTACGATTATTATGGCTATAATAACGATTATTAGGTTTTTTTCTTGACCATTCTGTTTATTATTACGATGTTATGACTATTACGGTTAGTATAACTATTACTATGATTATTACGGCTATTAGGATTGTAGCTATGATAATTATGATTATTATTATGATTCTTATGATTGTTGTGGTTATTATGACGGTTACTATGATTATAATGGTTGATAGCATGGTAGTTATGATCATCAGTCAGATTAATATAGCTATGATGGTTATTATGGTTATTATGGCTATTATAATGGTTATTAGGGTTGTTTCCAAGTCTATTATGGTTATTATCATGATTATTATGATTATTACGCTTCCTAGTATGATTGTGAGGATTATTATGATCATTATTACGATTATTCTGGTTCTTATGGTTGTTAAGATTATTATGTATGTAATAACGATTATTAGGTTATTTCCTTGATTATTCTGTTTATTACTACGATGTTATGATTATTACAGTTAGTATAACTATTACTATGACTATTACGGCTATTATGATTGTTGCTATGATTATTATGATTATTATTATGATTGTTATGATTGTTGTGGTTATTATGAGGGTTACTATGATTATAATTGTTGATAGCATGGTAATCATGATCATCATTCAGATTACTACAGCTATTATGATTAATATGGTTATCATGGCTATTATAATGGTTATTATGGTTGTTTCCAAGTTTATTATGGTTATTGTCATGTTTATTATTATTATTATTATGACTGTTATGTTTGTTGTGGTTATTATGACGATTACTATGATTATAGTTGTTGATAGCATGGTAGTTATGATCATCAGTCAGATTAATATAGCTATTACGATTATTATGGTTATTATGGCTATTATAACGGTTATTATGATTGATTCCAAGTCTATTACGGTTATGATCATTATTATTATGATTACTATGTCTCTTAGTATGATTATGACGTGTATTATGACCATCACTGAGATTCCTACGGCGATTACGACTATTACGATTATTATGGCTATAATAACGATTATTAGGTTTTTTCCCTGATCATTCTGCTATTATTACGATGTTATGACTATTACGGTTAGTATAACTATTACTATGATTATTACGGCTATTATGATTGTTGCTATGATAATTATGATTATTCCTATGATTGTTATGATTGTCGTGGTTATCATGACGATTACTATGATTATAATGGTTGATAGCATGTTTATTATGGTCATCATTCGGATTACTATTGCTATTAAGATTATTATGGTTATTATTGCTATTATAATGGTTATTATGATTGTTTCCATGTCTATTATGGTTATTATTATGATTATCATGATTATAATGTTTCATAGTATGGTTGTGATGATTATTATGATCATTATGATGATTATTCTGGTTATTATGGTTACTAAGATTATTATGGCTGTAATAACGTTTATTAGGTTATTTCCATGATTATTCTGTTTATTATTACGATGTTATGATTATTAGAGTCAGTATAACTATTACTATGATTATTACGTCTATTATGATTGTTGCTATGATTATTATGATTATTATTATGATTGTTATGATTGTTGTGGTTATTATGACGATTACTATGATTATCATGGTTGATAGCATGGTAATCATGATCATCATTCAGATTACTACAGCTATTATGATGTATATGGTTATCATGGCTATTATAATGGTTATTATGGTTGTTTCCAAGTTTATTATGGTTATTGTCATGTTTATTATCATTATTATTATGATTGTTATGATTGTTGTGGTTATTATGACGATTACCATAATTATAATGGTTCATAGCATGGTTATTATGATCATCATTCAGATTACTATAGCTATTATGATTATTATGGTTATTATGGCTATTAGAATGGTTATTATGGTTGATTCCAAGTCTATTACGGTTATTATCATTATTATTACGATTATTATGTTTCTTAGTATGATTATGACGAGTATTATGATCATCACTGAGATTCTTACGGCGATTACGACTATTACGATTATTATGGCTATAATAACCATTATTAGGTTTTTTTCCTGATCATTCTGTTTATTATTACGATGTTATGACCATTACGGTTAGTATAACTATTACTATGACTATTACGGCTATTATGATTGCTGCTTTGATAATTATGATTATTATTATGATTTTTATGATTGTTGTGGTTGTTATGACGATTACTATGATTATAATGGTTGATAGCATGGTAGTTATGATCATCAGTCAGATTAATATAGCTATTATGGTTATTATGGTTATTATGGCTATTATAATCGTTATTAGGGTTGTTTCCAAGTCTATTATGGTTATTATTATGATTATTATGATTATAATGTTTCATAGTATGGTTGTGATGATTATTATGATCATTATGATGATTATTCTGGTTATTATGGTTATTAAGATTATTATGGCTGTAATAACGTTTATTAGGTTATTTCCATGATTATTTTGTTTATTATTACGATGTTATGATTATTAGAGTCAGTATAACTATTACTATGATTATTACCTCTATTATGATTGTTGCTATGATTATTATGATTATTATTATGATTGTTATGATTGTTGTGGTTATTATGAGGGTTACTATGATTATAATGCTTGATAGCATAGTAATCATGATCATCATTCAGATTACTATAGCTATTATGATTAATATCATTACCAGGGCTATTATAATGTTTATTATTGTTGTTTCCAAGTTTATTATGGGTATTGTCATGTTTATTATCATTATTATTATGATTGTTATGTTTGTTGTGGTTATTATGACGATTACTATGATTATAGTTGTTGATAGCATGGTAATTATGATCATCAGTCAGATTAACATAGCTATTATGGTTATTATGATTATTATGGCTATTATAATGGTTATTAGGGTTGTTTCCAAGTCTATTATGGTTATTATCATGATTATTATGATTATTATGTTTCCTAGTATGATTGTGAGAATTATTATGATCATTATTACGATTATTCTGGTTATAATGGTTATTAAGATTATTATGGTTGTAATAACGATTATTAGGTTATTTCCATGATTATTCTGTATATTATAACGATGTTATGATTATTACAGTTAGTATAACGATTACTATGATTATTACGGCTATTATGATTGTTGCTATGATTGTTATGATTGTTGTGGGTATTATGACGATTACTATGATTATAATGGTTGATAGCATGGTAATCATGATCATCATTCAGATTGCTATAGCTATTATGATTAATACGGTTAACATGGCTATTATAATGGTTATTATGGCTGTTTCCAAGTTTATTATGGTTATTGTCTTGTTTGTTATGATTATTATGTTTCTTAGTACGATTATGACGAATATTATGATAATCACTGAGATTCTTATGGCGATTACGACTATTACGATTATTATGGCTGTAATAACTATTATTAGGTTATTTCCATGATTATTCTGTTTATTATTACGATGTTATGATTATTACAGGCAGTATGACTATTACCATGATTATTACGTCTATTATGATTGTTCCTATGATTATTATGACTATTATTATGATTGTTATGATTGTTGTGGTTATTATGACGATTACCATAATTATAATGGTTCATAGCATGGTTATTATGATCATCATTCAGATTACTATAGCTATTATGATTATTATGGTTATTATGGCTATTAGAATGGTTATTATGGTTGATTCCAAGTCTATTACGGTTATTATCATTATTATTACGATTATTATGTTTCTTAGTATGATTATGACGAGTATTATGATCATCACTGAGATTCTTACGGCGATTACGACTATTACGATTATTATGGCTATAATAACCATTATTAGGTTTTTTTCCTGATCATTCTGTTTATTATTACGATGTTATGACCATTACGGTTAGTATAACTATTACTATGACTATTACGGCTATTATGATTGCTGCTTTGATAATTATGATTATTATTATGATTTTTATGATTGTTGTGGTTGTTATGACGATTACTATGATTATAATGGTTGATAGCATGGTAGTTATGATCATCAGTCAGATTAATATAGCTATTATGGTTATTATGGTTATTATGGCTATTATAATCGTTATTAGGGTTGTTTCCAAGTCTATTATGGTTATTATTATGATTATTATGATTATAATGTTTCATAGTATGGTTGTGATGATTATTATGATCATTATGATGATTATTCTGGTTATTATGGTTATTAAGATTATTATGGCTGTAATAACGTTTATTAGGTTATTTCCATGATTATTTTGTTTATTATTACGATGTTATGATTATTAGAGTCAGTATAACTATTACTATGATTATTACGTCTATTATGATTGTTGCTATGATTATTATGATTATTATTATGATTGTTATGATTGTTGTGGTTATTATGAGGGTTACTATGATTATAATGCTTGATAGCATAGTAATCATGATCATCATTCAGATTACTATAGCTATTATGATTAATATCATTACCAGGGCTATTATAATGGTTATTATTGTTGTTTCCAAGTTTATTATGGGTATTGTCATGTTTATTATCATTATTATTATGATTGTTATGTTTGTTGTGGTTATTATGACGATTACTATGATTATAGTTGTTGATAGCATGGTAATTATGATCATCAGTCAGATTAACATAGCTATTATGGTTATTATGATTATTATGGCTATTATAATGGTTATTAGGGTTGTTTCCAAGTCTATTATGGTTATTATCATGATTATTATGATTATTATGTTTCCTAGTATGATTGTGAGAATTATTATGATCATTATTACGATTATTCTGGTTATAATGGTTATTAAGATTATTATGGTTGTAATAACGATTATTAGGTTATTTCCATGATTATTCTGTATATTATAACGATGTTATGATTATTACAGTTAGTATAACGATTACTATGATTATTACGGCTATTATGATTGTTGCTATGATTGTTATGATTGTTGTGGGTATTATGACGATTACTATGATTATAATGGTTGATAGCATGGTAATCATGATCATCATTCAGATTGCTATAGCTATTATGATTAATACGGTTAACATGGCTATTATAATGGTTATTATGGCTGTTTCCAAGTTTATTATGGTTATTGTCTTGTTTGTTATGATTATTATGTTTCTTAGTACGATTATGACGAATATTATGATAATCACTGAGATTCTTATGGCGATTACGACTATTACGATTATTATGGCTGTAATAACTATTATTAGGTTATTTCCATGATTATTCTGTTTATTATTACGATGTTATGATTATTACAGGCAGTATGACTATTACCATGATTATTACGTCTATTATGATTGTTCCTATGATTATTATGACTATTATTATGATTGTTATGATTGTTGTGGTTATTATGACGATTACCATAATTATAATGGTTCATAGCATGGTTATTATGATCATCATTCAGATTACTATAGCTATTATGATTATTATGGTTATTATGGCTATTAGAATGGTTATTATGGTTGATTCCAAGTCTATTACGGTTATTATCATTATTATTACGATTATTATGTTTCTTAGTATGATTATGACGAGTATTATGATCATCACTGAGATTCTTACGGCGATTACGACTATTACGATTATTATGGCTATAATAACCATTATTAGGTTTTTTTCCTGATCATTCTGTTTATTATTACGATGTTATGACCATTACGGTTAGTATAACTATTACTATGACTATTACGGCTATTATGATTGCTGCTTTGATAATTATGATTATTATTATGATTTTTATGATTGTTGTGGTTGTTATGACGATTACTATGATTATAATGGTTGATAGCATGGTAGTTATGATCATCAGTCAGATTAATATAGCTATTATGGTTATTATGGTTATTATGGCTATTATAATCGTTATTAGGGTTGTTTCCAAGTCTATTATGGTTATTATTATGATTATTATGATTATAATGTTTCATAGTATGGTTGTGATGATTATTATGATCATTATGATGATTATTCTGGTTATTATGGTTATTAAGATTATTATGGCTGTAATAACGTTTATTAGGTTATTTCCATGATTATTTTGTTTATTATTACGATGTTATGATTATTAGAGTCAGTATAACTATTACTATGATTATTACGTCTATTATGATTGTTGCTATGATTATTATGATTATTATTATGATTGTTATGATTGTTGTGGTTATTATGAGGGTTACTATGATTATAATGCTTGATAGCATAGTAATCATGATCATCATTCAGATTACTATAGCTATTATGATTAATATCATTACCAGGGCTATTATAATGGTTATTATTGTTGTTTCCAAGTTTATTATGGGTATTGTCATGTTTATTATCATTATTATTATGATTGTTATGTTTGTTGTGGTTATTATGACGATTACTATGATTATAGTTGTTGATAGCATGGTAATTATGATCATCAGTCAGATTAACATAGCTATTATGGTTATTATGATTATTATGGCTATTATAATGGTTATTAGGGTTGTTTCCAAGTCTATTATGGTTATTATCATGATTATTATGATTATTATGTTTCCTAGTATGATTGTGAGAATTATTATGATCATTATTACGATTATTCTGGTTATAATGGTTATTAAGATTATTATGGTTGTAATAACGATTATTAGGTTATTTCCATGATTATTCTGTATATTATAACGATGTTATGATTATTACAGTTAGTATAACGATTACTATGATTATTACGGCTATTATGATTGTTGCTATGATTGTTATGATTGTTGTGGGTATTATGACGATTACTATGATTATAATGGTTGATAGCATGGTAATCATGATCATCATTCAGATTGCTATAGCTATTATGATTAATACGGTTAACATGGCTATTATAATGGTTATTATGGCTGTTTCCAAGTTTATTATGGTTATTGTCTTGTTTGTTATGATTATTATGTTTCTTAGTACGATTATGACGAATATTATGATAATCACTGAGATTCTTATGGCGATTACGACTATTACGATTATTATGGCTGTAATAACTATTATTAGGTTATTTCCATGATTATTCTGTTTATTATTACGATGTTATGATTATTACAGGCAGTATGACTATTACCATGATTATTACGTCTATTATGATTGTTCCTATGATTATTATGACTATTATTATGATTGTTATGATTGTTGTGGTTATTATGACGATTACCATAATTATAATGGTTCATAGCATGGTTATTATGATCATCATTCAGATTACTATAGCTATTATGATTATTATGGTTATTATGGCTATTAGAATGGTTATTATGGTTGATTCCAAGTCTATTACGGTTATTATCATTATTATTACGATTATTATGTTTCTTAGTATGATTATGACGAGTATTATGATCATCACTGAGATTCTTACGGCGATTACGACTATTACGATTATTATGGCTATAATAACCATTATTAGGTTTTTTTCCTGATCATTCTGTTTATTATTACGATGTTATGACCATTACGGTTAGTATAACTATTACTATGACTATTACGGCTATTATGATTGCTGCTTTGATAATTATGATTATTATTATGATTTTTATGATTGTTGTGGTTATTATGACGATTACTATGATTACAATGGTTGATAGCATGGTAGTTATGATCATCAGTCAGATTAATATAGCTATTATGGTTATTATGGTTATTATGGCTATTATAATGGTTATTAGGGTTGTTTCCAAGTCTATTATGGTTATTATTATGATTATTATGATTATAATGTTTCATAGTATGGTTGTGAAATTATTATGATCATTATGATGATTATTCTGGTTATTATGGTTATTAATCTTATTATGGCTATAATAACGTTTATTAGGTTATTTCCATGATTATTCTGTTTATTATTACGATGTTATGATTATTAGAGTCAGTATAACTATTACTATCATTATTACGTCTATTATGATTGTTGCTATGATTATTATGATTATTATTATGATTGTTATGATTGTTGTGGTTATTATGACGATTACTATGATTATCATGGTTGATAGCATGGTAATCATGATCATCATTCAGATTACTACAGCTATTATGATTAATATGGTTAGCATGGCTATTATAATGGTTATTATGGTTGTTTCCAAGTTTATTATGGTTATTGTCATGTTTATTATTATTATTATTATGACTGTTATGTTTGTTGTGGTTATTATAACGATTACTATGATTATAGTTGTTGATAGCATGGTAGTTATGATCATCAGTCAGATTAATATAGCTATTACGATTATTATGGTTATTATGGCTATTATAACGGTTATTATGATTGATTCCAAGTCTATTACGGTTATGATCATTATTATTATGATTACTATGTCTCTTAGTATGATTATGACGAGTATTATGACCATCACTGAGATTCCTACGGCGATTACGACTATTACGATTATTATGGCTATAATAACGATTATTAGGTTTTTTCCCTGATCATTCTGTTTATTATTACGATGTTATGACTATTACGGTTAGTATAACTATTACTATGATTATTACGGCTATTATGATTGTTGCTATGATAATTATGATTATTCCTATGATTGTTATGACTGTCGTGGTTATCATGACGATTACTATGATTATAATGGTTGATAGCATGTTTATTATGGTCATCATTCGGATTACTATTGCTATTAAGATTATTATGGTTATTATTGCTATTATAATGGTTATTATGATTGTTTCCATGTCTATTATGGTTATTATTATGATTATCATGATTATAATGTTTCATAGTATGGTTGTGATGATTATTATGATCATTATGATGATTATTCTGGTTATTATGGTTATTAAGATTATTATGGCTGTAATAACGTTTATTAGGTTATTTCCATGATTATTCTGTTTATTATTACGTTGTTATGATTATTAGAGTCAGTATAACTATTACTATGATTATTACGTCTATTATGATTGTTGCTATGATTATTATGATTATTATTATGATTGTTATGATTGTTGTGGTTATTATGACGATTACTATGATTATCATGGTTGATAGCATGGTAATCATGATCATCATTCAGATTACTACAGCTATTATGATGAATATGGTTATCATGGCTATTATAATGGTTATTATGGTTGTTTCCAAGTTTATTATGGTTATTGTCATGTTTATTATCATTATTATTATGATTGTTATGTTTGTTGTGGGTTTTATGACGATTACTATAATTATAATTGTTGATAGCATGGTAATTATGATCATCATTCAGATGACTACAACTATTATGATTATTATGGTTGTTATAGCTATTATAATGGTTGTTATGGTTGTTTCCATGTCTATTATGGTTATTATCATGATTATTATGATTATTATGTTTCTTAGTACGATTATGACGAATATTAAGATAATCACTGAGATTCTTATGGCGATTGCGACTATTACGATTATTATGGCTGTAATAACGATTATTAGGTTATTTCCATGATTATTCTGTTTATTATTACGATGTTATGATTATTACAGTCAGTATAACCATTACCATGATTATTACGTCTATTATGATTGTTCCTATGATTATTATGACTATTATTATGATTGTTATGATTGTTGTGGTTATTATGACGATTACCATGATTATAATGCTTCATAGCATGGTTATTATGATCATCATTTAGATTACTATAGCTATTACGATTATTATGGTTATTATGGCTATTATAATGGTTATTATGATTGATTCCAAGTCTATTACGCTTATTATCATTATTATTATGATTACTATGTTTCTTAGTATGATTATGACGAGTATTATGATCATCACTGAGATTCTTACGGCGATTACGACTATTACGATTATTATGGCTATAATAACGATTATTAGGTTTTTTTCTTGACCATTCTGTTTATTATTACGATGTTATGACTATTACGGTTAGTATAACTATTACTATGATTATTACGGCTATTAGGATTGTAGCTATGATAATTATGATTATTATTATGATTCTTATGATTGTTGTGGTTATTATGACGGTTACTATGATTATAATGGTTGATAGCATGGTAGTTATGATAATCAGTCAGATTAATATAGCTATTATGGTTATTATGGTTATTATGGCTATTATAATGGTTATTAGGGTTGTTTCCAAGTCTATTATGGTTATTATCATGATTATTATGATTATTACGCTTCTTAGTATGATTGTGAGGATTATTATGATCATTATTACGATTATTCTGGTTCTTATGGTTGTTAAGATTATTATGTATGTAATAACGATTATTAGGTTATTTCCTTGATTATTCTGTTTATTACTACGATGTTATGATTATTACAGTTAGTATAACTATTACTATGACTATTACGGCTATTATGATTGTTGCTATGATTATTATGATTATTATTATGATTGTTATGATTGTTGTCGTTATTATGAGGGTTACTATGATTATAATTGTTGATAGCATGGTAATTATGATCATCATTCAGATAACTACAACTATTATGATTATTATGGCTATTATGGCAATTATAATGGTTATTGTGGTTGTTTCCATGTCTATTATGGTTATTATCATGATTATTATGATTATTATGTTTCTTAGTACGATTATGACGAGTATTATGATAATCACTGAGATTCTTATGGCGATTACGACTATTACGATTATTATGGGTATAATAACGGTTATTAGGTTATTTCCATGATTAATCTGTTTATTATTACGATGTTATGATTATTAGAGTCAGTATAACTATTACTATGATTATTACGTCTATTATGATTGTTGCTATGATTATTATGATTATTATTATGATTGTTATGATTGTTGTGGTTATTATGACGATTACTATGATTATCATGGTTGATAGCATGGTAATCATGATCATCATTCAGATTACTACAGCTATTATGATTAATATGGTTATCATGGCTATTATAATGGTTATTATGGTTGTTTCCAAGTTTATTATGGTTATTGTCATGTTTATTATTATTATTATTATGACTGTTATGTTTGTTGTGGTTATTATGACGATTACTATGATTATAGTTGTTGATAGCATGGTAGTTATGATCATCAGTCAGATTAATATAGCTATTACGATTATTATGGTTATTATGGCTATTATAACGGTTATTATGATTGATTCCAAGTCTATTACGGTTATGATCATTATTATTATGATTACTATGTCTCTTAGTATGATTATGACGAGTAATATGACCATCACTGAGATTCCTACGGCGATTACGACTATTAAGATTATTATGGCTATAATAACGATTATTAGGTTTTTTCCCTGATCATTCTGTTTATTATTACGATGTTATGACTATTACGGTTAGTATAACTATTACTATGATTATTACGGCTATTATGATTGTTGCTATGATAATTATGATTATTCCTATGATTGTTATGATTGTCGTGGTTATCATGACGATTACTATGATTATAATGGTTGATAGCATGTTTATTATGGTCATCATTCGGATTACTATTGCTATTAAGATTATTATGGTTATTATTGCTATTATAATGGTTATTATGATTGTTTCCATGTCTATTATGGTTATTATTATGATTATCATGATTATAATGTTTCATAGTATGGTTGTGATGATTATTATGATCATTATGATGATTATTCTGGTTATTATGGTTATTAAGATTATTATGGCTGTAATAACGTTTATTAGGTTATTTCCATGATTATTCTGTTTATTATTACGATGTTATGATTATTAGAGTCAGTATAACTATTACTATGATTATTACGTCTATTATGATTGTAGCTATGATTATTATGATTATTATTATGATTGTTATGATTGTTGTGGTTATTATGGCGATTACTATGATTATCATGGTTGATAGCATGGTAATCATGATCATCATTCAGATTACTACAGCTATTATGATGAATATGGTTATCATGGCTATTGTAATGGTTATTATGGTTGTTTCCAAGTTTATTATGGTTATTGTCATGTTTATTATCATTATTATTATGATTGTTATGTTTGTTGTGGGTTTTATGACGATTACTATAATTATAATTGTTGATAGCATGGTAATTATGATCATCATTCAGATGACTACAACTATTATGATTATTATGGTTGTTATAGCTATTATAATGGTTGTTATGGTTGTTTCCATGTCTATTATGGTTATTATCATGATTATTATGATTATTATGTTTCTTAGTACGATGATGACGAATATTAAGATAATCACTGAGATTCTTATGGCGATTGCGACTATTACGATTATTATGGCTGTAATAACGATTATTAGGTTATTTCCATGATTATTCTGTTTATTATTACGATGTTATGATTATTACAGTCAGTATAACCATTACCATAATTACTACGTCTATCATGATTGTTCCTATGATTATTACGACTATTATTATGATTGTTATGATTGTTGTGGTTATTATGAGGATTACAATGATTATAATGGTTCATAGCATGGTTATTATGATCATCATTCAGATTACTATAGCTATTACGATTATTATGGTTATTATGGCTATTATAATGGTTATTATGATTGATTCCAAGTCTATTACGCTTATTATCATTATTATTATGATTACTATGTTTCTTAGTATGATTATGACGAGTATTATGATCATCACTGAGATTCTTACGGCGATTACGACTATTACGATTATTATGGCTATAATAACCATTATTAGGTTTTTTTCCTGATCATTCTGTTTATTATTACGATGTTATGACCATTACGGTTAGTATAACTATTACTATGACTATTACGGCTATTATGATTGCTGCTTTGATAATTATGATTATTATTATGATTTTTATGATTGTTGTGGTT
Organism: Calliopsis andreniformis; assembly: GCF_051401765.1. Taxonomy (NCBI): domain Eukaryota; kingdom Metazoa; phylum Arthropoda; class Insecta; order Hymenoptera; family Andrenidae; genus Calliopsis; species Calliopsis andreniformis. Next base: position 407,333 of record NW_027480680.1, read on the forward strand.
GTTATGACGATTACTATGATTATAATGGTTGATAGCATGGTAGTTATGATCATCAGTCAGATTAATATAGCTATTAAGGTTATTATGGTTATTATGGCTATTATAATGGTTATTAGGGTTGTTTCCAAGTCTATTATGGTTATTATTATGATTATTATGATTATAATGTTTCATAGTATGGTTGTGATGATTATTATGATCATTATGATGATTATTCTGGTTATTATGGTTATTAGGATTATTATGGCTGTAATAACGTTTATTAGGTTATTTCCATGATTATTCTGTTTATTATTACGATGTTATGATTATTAGAGTCAGTATAACTATTACTATGATTATTACGTCTATTATGATTGTTGCTATGATTATTATGATTATTATTATGATTGTTATGATTGTTGTGGTTATTATGACGATTACTATGATTATCATGGTTGATAGCATGGTAATCATGATCATCATTCAGATTACTACAGCTATTATGATGTATATGGTTATCATGGCTATTATAATGGTTATTATGGTTGTTTCCAAGTTTATTATGGTTATTGTCATGTTTATTATCATTATTATTATGATTGTTATGTTTGTTGTGGGTTTTATGACGATTACTATAATTATAATTGTTGATAGCATGGTAATTATGATCATCATTCAGATGACTACAACTATTATGATTATTATGGTTGTTATAGCTATTATAATGGTTGTTATGGTTGTTTCCATGTCTATTATGGTTATTATCATGATTATTATGATTATTATGTTTCTTAGTACGATTATGACGAATATTAAGATAATCACTGAGATTCTTATGGCGATTGCGACTATTACGATTATTATGGCTGTAATAACGATTATTAGGTTATTTCCATGATTATTCTGTTTATTATTACGATGTTATGATTATTACAGTCAGTATAATATAGTTGTTGATAGCATGGTAGTTATGATCATCAGTCAGATTAATATAGCTATTGCGATTATTATGGTTATTATGGCTATTATAACGGTTATTATGATTGATTCCAAGTCTATTACGGTTATGATCATTATTATTATGATTACTATGTCTCTTAGTATGATTATGACGAGTATTATGACCATCACTGAGATTCCTACGGCGATTACGACTATTACGATTATTATGGCTATAATAACGATTATTAGGTTTTTTCCCTGATCATTCTGTTTATTATTACGATGTTATGACTATTACGGTTAGTATAACTATTACTATGATTATTACGGCTATTATGATTGTTGCTATGATAATTATGATTATTCCTATGATTGTTATGATTGTCGTGGTTATCATGACGATTACTATGATTATAATGGTTGATAGCATGTTTATTATGGTCAACATTCGGATTACTATGGCTATTAATATTATTATGGTTATTATTGCTATTATAATGGTTATTATGATTGTTTCCAAGTCTATTATGGTTATTATTATGATTATCATGATTATAATGTTTCATAGTATGGTTGTGATGATTATTATGATCATTATGATGATTATTCTGGTTATTATGGTTATTAAGATTATTATGGCTGTAATAACGTTTATTAGGTTATTTCCATGATTATTCTGTTTATTATTACGATGTTATGATTATTAGAGTCAGTATAACTATTACTATGATTATTACGTCTATTATGATTGTTGCTATGATTATTATGATTATTATTATGATTGTTATGATTGTTGTGGTTATTATGACGATTACTATGATTATCATGGTTGATAGCATGGTAATCATGATCATCATTCAGATTACTACAGCTATTATGATGAATATGGTTATCATGGCTATTAAAATGGTTATTATGGTTGTTTCCAAGTTTATTATGGTTATTGTCATGTTTATTATCATTATTATTATGATTGTTATGTTTGTTGTGGGTTTTATGACGATTACTATAATTATAATTGTTGATAGCATGGTAATTATGATCATCATTCAGATGACTACAACTATTATGATTATTATGGTTGTTATAGCAATTATAATGGTTGTTATGGTTGTTTCCATGTCTATTATGGTTATTATCATGATTATTATGATTATTATGTTTCTTAGTACGATTATGACGAATATTAAGATAATCACTGAGATTCTTATGGCGATTGCGACTATTACGATTATTATGGCTGCAATAACGATTATTAGGTTATTTCCATGATTATTCTGTTTATTATTACGATGTTATGATTATCACAGTCAGTATAACCATTACCATAATTACTACGTCTATTATGATTGTTCCTATGATTATTACGACTATTATTATGATTGTTATGATTGTTGTGGTTATTATGACGATTACCATGATTATAATGGTTCATAGCATGGTTATTATGATCATCATTCAGATTACTATAGCTATTACGATTATTATGGTTATTATGGCTATTATAATGGTTATTATGATTGATTCCAAGTCTATTACGCTTATTATCATTATTATTATGATTACTATGTTTCTTAGTATGATTATGACGAGTATTATGATCATCACTGAGATTCTTACGGCGATTACGACTATTACGATTATTATGGCTATAATAACGATTATTAGGTTTTTTTCTTGACCATTCTGTTTATTATTACGATGTTATGACTATTACGGTTAGTATAACTATTACTATGATTATTACGGCTATTAGGATTGTAGCTATGATAATTATGATTATTATTATGATTCTTATGATTGTTGTGGGTATTATGACTGTTACTATGATTATAGTTGTTGATAGTATGGTAGTTATGATCATCAGTCAGATTAATATAGCTATTATGGTTATTATGGTTATTATGGCTATTATAATGGTTATTATGATTGATTCCAAGTCTATTATGGTTATTATCATGATTATTATGATTATTACGCTTCTTAGTATGATTGTGAGGATTAGTATGATCATTATTACGATTATTCTGGCTCTTATGGTTGTTAAGATTATTATGTATGTAATAACGATTATTAGGTTATTTGCTTGATTATTCTGTTTATTACTACGATGTTATGATTATTACAGTTAGTATAACTATTACTATGACTATTACGGCTATTATGATTGTTGCTATGATTATTATGATTATTATTATGATTGTTATGATTGTCGTGGTTATTATGACGATTACTATGATTATCATGGTTGATAGCATGGTAATCATGATCATCATTCAGATTACTACAGCTGTTATGATTAATATGGTTATCATGGCTATTATAATGGTTATTATGGTTGTTTCCAAGTTTATTATGGTTATTGTCATGTTTATTATTATTATTATTATGACTGTTATGTTTGTTGTGGTTATTATGACGATTACTATGATTATAGTTGTTGATAGCATGGTAGTTATGATCATCAGTCAGATTAATATAGCTATTACGGTTATTATGGTTATTAAGGCTATTATAACGGTTATTATGATTGATTCCAAGTCTATTACGGTTATGATCATTATTATTATGATTACTATGTCTCTTAGTATGATTATGTCGAGTATTATGACCATCACTGAGATTCCTACGGCGATTACGACTATTACGATTATTATGGCTATAATAACGATTATTAGATTTTTTCCCTGATCATTCTGTTTATTATTACGATGTTATGACTATTACGGTTAGTATAACTATTACTATGATTATTACGGCTATTATGATTGTTGCTATGATAATTATGATTATTCCTATGATTGTTATGATTGTCGTGGTTATCATGACGATTACTATGATTATAATGGTTGATAGCATGTTTATTATGGTCATCATTCGGATTACTATGGCTATTAAGATTATTATGGTTATTATTGCTATTATAATGGTTATTATGATTGTTTCCAAGTCTATTATGGTTATTATTATGATTATCATGATTATAATGTTTCATAGTATGGTTGTGATGATTATTATGATCATTATGATGATTATTCTGGTTATTATGGTTATTAAGATTATTATGGCTGTAATAACGTTTATTAGGTTATTTCCATGATTATTCTGTTTATTATTACGATGTTATGATTATTAGAGTCAGTATAACTATTACTATGATTATTACGTCTATTATGATTGTTGCTATGATTATTATGATTATTATTATGATTGTTATGATTGTTGTGGTTATTATGACGATTACTATGATTATCATGGTTGATAGCATGGTAATCATGATCATCATTCAGATTACTACAGCTATTATGATGAATATGGTTATCATGGCTATTAAAATGGTTATTATGGTTGTTTCCAAGTTTATTATGGTTATTGTCATGTTTATTATCATTATTATTATGATTGTTATGTTTGTTGTGGGTTTTATGACGATTACTATAATTATAATTGTTGATAGCATGGTAATTATGATCATCATTCAGATGACTACAACTATTATGATTATTATGGTTGTTATAGCAATTATAATGGTTGTTATGGTTGTTTCCATGTCTATTATGGTTATTATCATGATTATTATGATTATTATGTTTCTTAGTACGATTATGACGAATATTAAGATAATCACTGAGATTCTTATGGCGATTGCGACTATTACGATTATTATGGCTGCAATAACGATTATTAGGTTATTTCCATGATTATTCTGTTTATTATTACGATGTTATGATTATTACAGTCAGTATAACCATTACCATAATTACTACGTCTATTATGATTGTTCCTATGATTATTACGACTATTATTATGATTGTTATGATTGTTGTGGTTATTATGACGATTACCATGATTATAATGGTTCATAGCATGGTTATTATGATCATCATTCAGATTACTATAGCTATTACGATTATTATGGTTATTATGGCTATTATAATGGTTATTATGATTGATTCCAAGTCTATTACGGTTATGATCATTATTATTATGATTACTATGTCTCTTAGTATGATTATGACGAGTAATATGACCATCACTGAGATTCCTACGGCGATTACGACTATTAAGATTATTATGGCTATAATAACGATTATTAGGTTTTTTCCCTGATCATTCTGTTTATTATTACGATGTTATGACTATTACGGTTAGTATAACTATTACTATGATTATTACGGCTATTATGATTGTTGCTATGATAATTATGATTATTCCTATGATTGTTATGATTGTCGTGGTTATCATGACGATTACTATGATTATAATGGTTGATAGCATGTTTATTATGGTCATCATTCGGATTACTATTGCTATTAAGATTATTATGGTTATTATTGCTATTATAATGGTTATTATGATTGTTTCCATGTCTATTATGGTTATTATTATGATTATCATGATTATAATGTTTCATAGTATGGTTGTGATGATTATTATGATCATTATGATGATTATTCTGGTTATTATGGTTATTAAGATTATTATGGCTGTAATAACGTTTATTAGGTTATTTCCATGATTATTCTGTTTATTATTACGATGTTATGATTATTAGAGTCAGTATAACTATTACTATGATTATTACGTCTATTATGATTGTAGCTATGATTATTATGATTATTATTATGATTGTTATGATTGTTGTGGTTATTATGGCGATTACTATGATTATCATGGTTGATAGCATGGTAATCATGATCATCATTCAGATTACTACAGCTATTATGATGAATATGGTTATCATGGCTATTGTAATGGTTATTATGGTTGTTTCCAAGTTTATTATGGTTATTGTCATGTTTATTATCATTATTATTATGATTGTTATGTTTGTTGTGGGTTTTATGACGATTACTATAATTATAATTGTTGATAGCATGGTAATTATGATCATCATTCAGATGACTACAACTATTATGATTATTATGGTTGTTATAGCTATTATAATGGTTGTTATGGTTGTTTCCATGTCTATTATGGTTATTATCATGATTATTATGATTATTATGTTTCTTAGTACGATGATGACGAATATTAAGATAATCACTGAGATTCTTATGGCGATTGCGACTATTACGATTATTATGGCTGTAATAACGATTATTAGGTTATTTCCATGATTATTCTGTTTATTATTACGATGTTATGATTATTACAGTCAGTATAACCATTACCATAATTACTACGTCTATCATGATTGTTCCTATGATTATTACGACTATTATTATGATTGTTATGATTGTTGTGGTTATTATGAGGATTACAATGATTATAATGGTTCATAGCATGGTTATTATGATCATCATTCAGATTACTATAGCTATTACGATTATTATGGTTATTATGGCTATTATAATGGTTATTATGATTGATTCCAAGTCTATTACGCTTATTATCATTATTATTATGATTACTATGTTTCTTAGTATGATTATGACGAGTATTATGATCATCACTGAGATTCTTACGGCGATTACGACTATTACGATTATTATGGCTATAATAACCATTATTAGGTTTTTTTCCTGATCATTCTGTTTATTATTACGATGTTATGACCATTACGGTTAGTATAACTATTACTATGACTATTACGGCTATTATGATTGCTGCTTTGATAATTATGATTATTATTATGATTTTTATGATTGTTGTGGTTGTTATGACGATTACTATGATTATAATGGTTGATAGCATGGTAGTTATGATCATCAGTCAGATTAATATAGCTATTAAGGTTATTATGGTTATTATGGCTATTATAATGGTTATTAGGGTTGTTTCCAAGTCTATTATGGTTATTATTATGATTATTATGATTATAATGTTTCATAGTATGGTTGTGATGATTATTATGATCATTATGATGATTATTCTGGTTATTATGGTTATTAGGATTATTATGGCTGTAATAACGTTTATTAGGTTATTTCCATGATTATTCTGTTTATTATTACGATGTTATGATTATTAGAGTCAGTATAACTATTACTATGATTATTACGTCTATTATGATTGTTGCTATGATTATTATGATTATTATTATGATTGTTATGATTGTTGTGGTTATTATGACGATTACTATGATTATCATGGTTGATAGCATGGTAATCATGATCATCATTCAGATTACTACAGCTATTATGATGTATATGGTTATCATGGCTATTATAATGGTTATTATGGTTGTTTCCAAGTTTATTATGGTTATTGTCATGTTTATTATCATTATTATTATGATTGTTATGTTTGTTGTGGGTTTTATGACGATTACTATAATTATAATTGTTGATAGCATGGTAATTATGATCATCATTCAGATGACTACAACTATTATGATTATTATGGTTGTTATAGCTATTATAATGGTTGTTATGGTTGTTTCCATGTCTATTATGGTTATTATCATGATTATTATGATTATTATGTTTCTTAGTACGATTATGACGAATATTAAGATAATCACTGAGATTCTTATGGCGATTGCGACTATTACGATTATTATGGCTGTAATAACGATTATTAGGTTATTTCCATGATTATTCTGTTTATTATTACGATGTTATGATTATTACAGTCAGTATAATATAGTTGTTGATAGCATGGTAGTTATGATCATCAGTCAGATTAATATAGCTATTGCGATTATTATGGTTATTATGGCTATTATAACGGTTATTATGATTGATTCCAAGTCTATTACGGTTATGATCATTATTATTATGATTACTATGTCTCTTAGTATGATTATGACGAGTATTATGACCATCACTGAGATTCCTACGGCGATTACGACTATTACGATTATTATGGCTATAATAACGATTATTAGGTTTTTTCCCTGATCATTCTGTTTATTATTACGATGTTATGACTATTACGGTTAGTATAACTATTACTATGATTATTACGGCTATTATGATTGTTGCTATGATAATTATGATTATTCCTATGATTGTTATGATTGTCGTGGTTATCATGACGATTACTATGATTATAATGGTTGATAGCATGTTTATTATGGTCAACATTCGGATTACTATGGCTATTAATATTATTATGGTTATTATTGCTATTATAATGGTTATTATGATTGTTTCCAAGTCTATTATGGTTATTATTATGATTATCATGATTATAATGTTTCATAGTATGGTTGTGATGATTATTATGATCATTATGATGATTATTCTGGTTATTATGGTTATTAAGATTATTATGGCTGTAATAACGTTTATTAGGTTATTTCCATGATTATTCTGTTTATTATTACGATGTTATGATTATTAGAGTCAGTATAACTATTACTATGATTATTACGTCTATTATGATTGTTGCTATGATGATTATGATTATTATTATGATTGTTATGATTGTTGTGGTTATTATGACGATTACTATGATTATCATGGTTGATAGCATGGTAATCATGATCATCATTCAGATTACTACAGCTATTATGATGAATATGGTTATCATGGCTATTAAAATGGTTATTATGGTTGTTTCCAAGTTTATTATGGTTATTGTCATGTTTATTATCATTATTATTATGATTGTTATGTTTGTTGTGGGTTTTATGACGATTACTATAATTATAATTGTTGATAGCATGGTAATTATGATCATCATTCAGATGACTACAACTATTATGATTATTATGGTTGTTATAGCAATTATAATGGTTGTTATGGTTGTTTCCATGTCTATTATGGTTATTATCATGATTATTATGATTATTATGTTTCTTAGTACGATTATGACGAATATTAAGATAATCACTGAGATTCTTATGGCGATTGCGACTATTACGATTATTATGGCTGCAATAACGATTATTAGGTTATTTCCATGATTATTCTGTTTATTATTACGATGTTATGATTATCACAGTCAGTATAACCATTACCATAATTACTACGTCTATTATGATTGTTCCTATGATTATTACGACTATTATTATGATTGTTATGATTGTTGTGGTTATTATGACGATTACCATGATTATAATGGTTCATAGCATGGTTATTATGATCATCATTCAGATTACTATAGCTATTACGATTATTATGGTTATTATGGCTATTATAATGGTTATTATGATTGATTCCAAGTCTATTACGCTTATTATCATTATTATTATGATTACTATGTTTCTTAGTATGATTATGACGAGTATTATGATCATCACTGAGATTCTTACGGCGATTACGACTATTACGATTATTATGGCTATAATAACGATTATTAGGTTTTTTTCTTGACCATTCTGTTTATTATTACGATGTTATGACTATTACGGTTAGTATAACTATTACTATGATTATTACGGCTATTAGGATTGTAGCTATGATAATTATGATTATTATTATGATTCTTATGATTGTTGTGGGTATTATGACTGTTACTATGATTATAGTTGTTGATAGTATGGTAGTTATGATCATCAGTCAGATTAATATAGCTATTATGGTTATTATGGTTATTATGGCTATTATAATGGTTATTATGATTGATTCCAAGTCTATTATGGTTATTATCATGATTATTATGATTATTACGCTTCTTAGTATGATTGTGAGGATTAGTATGATCATTATTACGATTATTCTGGCTCTTATGGTTGTTAAGATTATTATGTATGTAATAACGATTATTAGGTTATTTGCTTGATTATTCTGTTTATTACTACGATGTTATGATTATTACAGTTAGTATAACTATTACTATGACTATTACGGCTATTATGATTGTTGCTATGATTATTATGATTATTATTATGATTGTTATGATTGTCGTGGTTATTATGACGATTACTATGATTATCATGGTTGATAGCATGGTAATCATGATCATCATTCAGATTACTACAGCTGTTATGATTAATATGGTTATCATGGCTATTATAATGGTTATTATGGTTGTTTCCAAGTTTATTATGGTTATTGTCATGTTTATTATTATTATTATTATGACTGTTATGTTTGTTGTGGTTATTATGACGATTACTATGATTATAGTTGTTGATAGCATGGTAGTTATGATCATCAGTCAGATTAATATAGCTATTACGGTTATTATGGTTATTAAGGCTATTATAACGGTTATTATGATTGATTCCAAGTCTATTACGGTTATGATCATTATTATTATGATTACTATGTCTCTTAGTATGATTATGTCGAGTATTATGACCATCACTGAGATTCCTACGGCGATTACGACTATTACGATTATTATGGCTATAATAACGATTATTAGATTTTTTCCCTGATCATTCTGTTTATTATTACGATGTTATGACTATTACGGTTAGTATAACTATTACTATGATTATTACGGCTATTATGATTGTTGCTATGATAATTATGATTATTCCTATGATTGTTATGATTGTCGTGGTTATCATGACGATTACTATGATTATAATGGTTGATAGCATGTTTATTATGGTCATCATTCGGATTACTATGGCTATTAAGATTATTATGGTTATTATTGCTATTATAATGGTTATTATGATTGTTTCCAAGTCTATTATGGTTATTATTATGATTATCATGATTATAATGTTTCATAGTATGGTTGTGATGATTATTATGATCATTATGATGATTATTCTGGTTATTATGGTTATTAAGATTATTATGGCTGTAATAACGTTTATTAGGTTATTTCCATGATTATTCTGTTTATTATTACGATGTTATGATTATTAGAGTCAGTATAACTATTACTATGATTATTACGTCTATTATGATTGTTGCTATGATTATTATGATTATTATTATGATTGTTATGATTGTTGTGGTTATTATGACGATTACTATGATTATCATGGTTGATAGCATGGTAATCATGATCATCATTCAGATTACTACAGCTATTATGATGAATATGGTTATCATGGCTATTAAAATGGTTATTATGGTTGTTTCCAAGTTTATTATGGTTATTGTCATGTTTATTATCATTATTATTATGATTGTTATGTTTGTTGTGGGTTTTATGACGATTACTATAATTATAATTGTTGATAGCATGGTAATTATGATCATCATTCAGATGACTACAACTATTATGATTATTATGGTTGTTATAGCAATTATAATGGTTGTTATGGTTGTTTCCATGTCTATTATGGTTATTATCATGATTATTATGATTATTATGTTTCTTAGTACGATTATGACGAATATTAAGATAATCACTGAGATTCTTATGGCGATTGCGACTATTACGATTATTATGGCTGCAATAACGATTATTAGGTTATTTCCATGATTATTCTGTTTATTATTACGATGTTATGATTATTACAGTCAGTATAACCATTACCATAATTACTACGTCTATTATGATTGTTCCTATGATTATTACGACTATTATTATGATTGTTATGATTGTTGTGGTTATTATGACGATTACCATGATTATAATGGTTCATAGCATGGTTATTATGATCATCATTCAGATTACTATAGCTATTACGATTATTATGGTTATTATGGCTATTATAATGGTTATTATGATTGATTCCAAGTCTATTACGCTTATTATCATTATTATTATGATTACTATGTTTCTTAGTATGATTATGACGAGTATTATGATCATCACTGAGATTCTTACGGCGATTACGACTATTACGATTATTATGGCTATAATAACGATTATTAGGTTTTTTTCTTGACCATTCTGTTTATTATTACGATGTTATGACTATTACGGTTAGTATAACTATTACTATGATTATTACGGCTATTAGGAATGTAGCCATGATAATTATGATTATTATTATGATTCTTATGATTGTTGTGGGTATTATGACTGTTACTATGATTATAGTTGTTGATAGTATGGTAGTTATGATCATCAGTCAGATTAATATAGCTATTATGGTTATTATGGTTATTATGGCTATTATAATGGTTATTATGATTGATTCCAAGTCTATTATGGTTATTATCATGATTATTATGATTATTACGCTTCTTAGTATGATTGTGAGGATTATTATGATCATTATTACGATTATTCTGGCTCTTATGGTTGTTAAGATTATTATGTATGTAATAACGATTATTAGGTTATTTCCTTGATTATTCTGTTTATTACTACGATGTTATGATTATTACAGTTAGTATAACTATTACTATGACTATTACGGCTGTTATGATTGTTGCTATGATTATTATGATTATTATTATGATTGTTATGATTGTCGTGGTTATTAAGAGGATAACTATGATTATAATGGTTCATAGCATGGTTATTATGGTCATCATTCAGATTACTATAGCTATTATGATTAATACGGTTATCATGGCTATTATAATGGTTATTATGGTTGTTTCCAAGTTTATTATGGTTATTGTCATGTTTATTATGATTATTATTATGATTCTTATGATTGTTGTGGTTATTATGACGGTTACTATGATTATAGTTGTTGACAGTATGGTAGTTATGATCATCAGTCAGATTAATATAGCTATTATGGTTATTATGGTTATTATGGCTATTATAATGGTTATTAGGGTTGTTTCCAAGTCTATTATGGTTATTATTATGATTATTATGATTATAATGTTTCATAGTATGGTTGTGATGATTATCATGATCATTATGATGATTATTCTGGTTATTATGGTTATTAGGATTATTATGGCTGTAATAACGTTTATTAGGTTATTTCCATGATTATTCTGTTTATTATTACGATGTTATGATTATTAGAGTCAGTATAACTATTACTATGATTATTACGTCTATTATGATTGTTGCTATGATTATTATGATTATTATTATGATTGTTATGATTGTTGTGGTTATTATGACGATTACTATGGTTATCATGGTTGATAGCATGGTAATCATGATCATCATTCAGATTACGACAGCTATTATGATTAATATGGTTATCATGGCTATTATAATGGTTATTATGGTTGTTTCCAAGTTTATTATGGTTATTGTCATGTTTATTATTATTATTATTATGACTGTTATGTTTGTTGTGGTTATTATGACGATTACTATGATTATAGTTGTTGATAGCATGGTAGTTATGATCATCAGTCAGATTAATATAGCTATTGCGATTATTATGGTTATTATGGCTATTATAACGGTTATTATGATTGATTCCAAGTCTATTACGGTTATGATCATTATTATTATGATTACTATGTCTCTTAGTATGATTATGACGAGTATTATGACCATCACTGAGATTCCTACGGCGATTACGACTATTACGATTATTATGGCTATAATAACGATTATTAGGTTTTTTCCCTGATCATTCTGTTTATTATTACGATGTTATGACTATTACGGTTAGTATAACTATTACTATGATTATTACGGCTATTATGATTGTTGCTATGATAATTATGATTATTCCTATGATTGTTATGATTGTCGTGGTTATCATGACGATTACTATGATTATAATGGTTGATAGCATGTTTATTATGGTCATCATTCGGATTACTATGGCTATTAATATTATTATGGTTATTATTGCTATTATAATGGTTATTATGATTGTTTCCAAGTCTATTATGGTTATTATTATGATTATCATGATTATAATGTTTCATAGTATGGTTGTGATGATTATTATGATCATTATGATGATTATTCTGGTTATTATGGTTATTAAGATTATTATGGCTGTAATAACGTTTATTAGGTTATTTCCATGATTATTCTGTTTATTATTACGATGTTATGATTATTAGAGTCAGTATAACTATTACTATGATTATTACGTCTATTATGATTGTTGCTATGATTATTATGATTATTATTATGATTGTTATGATTGTTGTGGTTATTATGACGATTACTATGATTATCATGGTTGATAGCATGGTAATCATGATCATCATTCAGATTACTACAGCTATTATGATGAATATGGTTATCATGGCTATTAAAATGGTTATTATGGTTGTTTCCAAGTTTATTATGGTTATTGTCATGTTTATTATCATTATTATTATGATTGTTATGTTTGTTGTGGGTTTTATGACGATTACTATAATTATAATTGTTGATAGCATGGTAATTATGATCATCATTCAGATGACTACAACTATTATGATTATTATGGTTGTTATAGCAATTATAATGGTTGTTATGGTTGTTTCCATGTCTATTATGGTTATTATCATGATTATTATGATTATTATGTTTCTTAGTACGAATATGACGAATATTAAGATAATCACTGAGATTCTTATGGCGATTGCGACTATTACGATTATTATGGCTGCAATAACGATTATTAGGTTATTTCCATGATTATTCTGTTTATTATTACGATGTTATGATTATTACAGTCAGTATAACCATTACCATAATTACTACGTCTATTATGATTGTTCCTATGATTATTACGACTATTATTATGATTGTTATGATTGTTGTGGTTATTATGACGATTACCATGATTATAATGGTTCATAGCATGGTTATTATGATGATCATTCAGATTACTATAGCTATTACGATTATTATGGTTATTATGGCTATTATAATGGTTATTATGATTGATTCCAAGTCTATTACGCTTATTATCATTATTATTATGATTACTATGTTTCTTAGTATGATTATGACGAGTATTATGATCATCACTGAGATTCTTACGGCGATTACGACTATTACGATTATTATGGCTATAATAACGATTATTAGGTTTTTTTCTTGACCATTCTGTTTATTATTACGATGTTATGACTATTACGGTTAGTATAACTATTACTATGATTATTACGGCTATTAGGATTGTAGCTATGATAATTATGATTATTATTATGATTCTTATGATTGTTGTGGGTATTATGACTGTTACTATGATTATAGTTGTTGATAGTATGGTAGTTATGATCATCAGTCAGATTAATATAGCTATTATGGTTATTATGGTTATTATGGCTATTATAATGGTTATTATGATTGATTCCAAGTCTATTATGGTTATTATCATGATTATTATGATTATTACGCTTCTTAGTATGATTGTGAGGATTAGTATGATCATTATTACGATTATTCTGGCTCTTATGGTTGTTAAGATTATTATGTATGTAATAACGATTATTAGGTTATTTGCTTGATTATTCTGTTTATTACTACGATGTTATGATTATTACAGTTAGTATAACTATTACTATGACTATTACGGCTATTATGATTGTTGCTATGATTATTATGATTATTATTATGATTGTTATGATTGTCGTGGTTATTATGACGATTACTATGATTATCATGGTTGATAGCATGGTAATCATGATCATCATTCAGATTACTACAGCTGTTATGATTAATATGGTTATCATGGCTATTATAATGGTTATTATGGTTGTTTCCAAGTTTATTATGGTTATTGTCATGTTTATTATTATTATTATTATGACTGTTATGTTTGTTGTGGTTATTATGACGATTACTATGATTATAGTTGTTGATAGCATGGTAGTTATGATCATCAGTCAGATTAATATAGCTATTACGGTTATTATGGTTATTAAGGCTATTATAACGGTTATTATGATTGATTCCAAGTCTATTACGGTTATGATCATTATTATTATGATTACTATGTCTCTTAGTATGATTATGTCGAGTATTATGACCATCACTGAGATTCCTACGGCGATTACGACTATTACGATTATTATGGCTATAATAACGATTATTAGATTTTTTCCCTGATCATTCTGTTTATTATTACGATGTTATGACTATTACGGTTAGTATAACTATTACTATGATTATTACGGCTATTATGATTGTTGCTATGATAATTATGATTATTCCTATGATTGTTATGATTGTCGTGGTTATCATGACGATTACTATGATTATAATGGTTGATAGCATGTTTATTATGGTCATCATTCGGATTACTATGGCTATTAAGATTATTATGGTTATTATTGCTATTATAATGGTTATTATGATTGTTTCCAAGTCTATTATGGTTATTATTATGATTATCATGATTATAATGTTTCATAGTATGGTTGTGATGATTATTATGATCATTATGATGATTATTCTGGTTATTATGGTTGTTAAGATTATTATGTATGTAATAACGATTATTAGGTTATTTGCTTGATTATTCTGTTTATTACTACGATGTTATGATTATTACAGTTAGTATAACTATTACTATGACTATTACGGCTATTATGATTGTTGCTATGATTATTATGATTATTATTATGATTGTTATGATTGTCGTGGTTATTATGACGATTACTATGATTATCATGGTTGATAGCATGGTAATCATGATCATCATTCAGATTACTACAGCTGTTATGATTAATATGGTTATCATGGCTATTATAATGGTTATTATGGTTGTTTCCAAGTTTATTATGGTTATTGTCATGTTTATTATTATTATTATTATGACTGTTATGTTTGTTGTGGTTATTATGACGATTACTATGATTATAGTTGTTGATAGCATGGTAGTTATGATCATCAGTCAGATTAATATAGCTATTACGGTTATTATGGTTATTAAGGCTATTATAACGGTTATTATGATTGATTCCAAGTCTATTACGGTTATGATCATTATTATTATGATTACTATGTCTCTTAGTATGATTATGTCGAGTATTATGACCATCACTGAGATTCCTACGGCGATTACGACTATTACGATTATTATGGCTATAATAACGATTATTAGATTTTTTCCCTGATCATTCTGTTTATTATTACGATGTTATGACTATTACGGTTAGTATAACTATTACTATGATTATTACGGCTATTATGATTGTTGCTATGATAATTATGATTATTCCTATGATTGTTATGATTGTCGTGGTTATCATGACGATTACTATGATTATAATGGTTGATAGCATGTTTATTATGGTCATCATTCGGATTACTATGGCTATTAAGATTATTATGGTTATTATTGCTATTATAATGGTTATTGTGATTGTTTCCAAGTCTATTATGGTTATTATTATGATTATCATGATTATAATGTTTCATAGTATGGTTGTGATGATTATTATGATCATTATGATGATTATTCTGGTTATTATGGTTATTAAGATTATTATGGCTGTAATAACGTTTATTAGGTTATTTCCATGATTATTCTGTTTATTATTACGATGTTATGATTATTAGAGTCAGTATAACTATTACTATGATTATTACGTCTATTATGATTGTTGCTATGATTATTATGATTATTATTATGATTGTTATGATTGTTGTGGTTATTATGACGATTACTATGATTATCATGGTTGATAGCATGGTAATCATGATCATCATTCAGATTACTACAGCTATTATGATGAATATGGTTATCATGGCTATTAAAATGGTTATTATGGTTGTTTCCAAGTTTATTATGGTTATTGTCATGTTTAT
Organism: Calliopsis andreniformis; assembly: GCF_051401765.1. Classification (NCBI taxonomy): domain Eukaryota; kingdom Metazoa; phylum Arthropoda; class Insecta; order Hymenoptera; family Andrenidae; genus Calliopsis; species Calliopsis andreniformis. The sequence goes on from NW_027480680.1 coordinate 424,694, forward strand.
TATCATTATTATTATGATTGTTATGTTTGTTGTGGGTTTTATGACGATTACTATAATTATAATTGTTGATAGCATGGTAATTATGATCATCATTCAGATGACTACAACTATTATGATTATTATGGTTGTTATAGCAATTATAATGGTTGTTATGGTTGTTTCCATGTCTATTATGGTTATTATCATGATTATTATGATTATTATGTTTCTTAGTACGATTATCACGAATATTAAGATAATCACTGAGATTCTTATGGCGATTGCGACTGTTACGATTATTATGGCTGCAATAACGATTATTAGGTTATTTCCATGATTATTCTGTTTATTATTACGATGTTATGATTATTACAGTCAGTATAACCATTACCATAATTACTACGTCTATTATGATTGTTCCTATGATTATTACGACTATTATTATGATTGTTATGATTGTTGTGGTTATTATGACGATTACCATGATTATAATGGTTCATAGCATGGTTATTATGATCATCATTCAGATTACTATAGCTATTACGATTATTATGGTTATTATGTCTATTATAATGGTTATTATGATTGATTCCAAGTCTATTACGCTTATTATCATTATTATTATGATTACTATGTTTCTTAGTATGATTATGACGAGTATTATGATCATCACTGAGATTCTTACGGCGATTACGACTACTACGATTATTATGGCTATAATAACGATTATTAGGTTTTTTTCTTGACCATTCTGTTTATTATTACGATGTTATGACTATTACGGTTAGTATAACTATTACTATGATTATTACGGCTATTAGGATTGTAGCTATGATAATTATGATTATTATTATGATTCTTATGATTGTTGTGGGTATTATGACTGTTACTATGATTATAGTTGTTGATAGTATGGTAGTTATGATCATCAGTCAGATTAATATAGCTATTATGGTTATTATGGTTATTATGGCTATTATAATGGTTATTATGATTGATTCCAAGTCTATTATGGTTATTATCATGATTATTATGATTATTACGCTTCTTAGTATGATTGTGAGGATTATTATGATCATTATTACGATTATTCTGGCTCTTATGGTTGTTAAGATTATTATGTATGTAATAACGATTATTAGGTTATTTCCTTGATTATTCTGTTTATTACTACGATGTTATGATTATTACAGTTAGTATAACTATTACTATGACTATTACGGCTATTATGATTGTTGCTATGATTATTATGATTATTATTATGATTGTTATGATTGTCGTGGTTATTAAGAGGATAACTATGATTATAATGCTTGATAGCATAGTAATCATGATCATCATTCAGATTACTATAGCTATTATGATTAATATCATTATCAGGGCTATTATAATGGTTATTATTGTTGTTTCCAAGTTTATTATGGGTATTGTCATGTTTATTATCATTATTATTATGATTCTTATGTTTGTTGTGGTTATTATGACGATTACTATGATTATAGTTGTTGATAGCATGGTAATTATGATCATCAGTCAGATTAATATAGCTATTATGGTTATTATGGTTATTATGGCTATTATAATGGTTATTAGGGTTGTTTACAAGTCTATTATGGTTATTATCATGATTATTATGATTATTATGTTTCTTAGTACGACTATGACGAATATTATGATAATCACTGAGATTCTTATGACGATTACGACTATTACGATTATTATGGCTGTAATAACTATTATTAGGTTATTTCCATGATTATTCTGTTTATTATTACGATGTTATGATTATTACAGTCAGTATAACTATTACTATGATTATTACGGCTATTATGATTGTTGCTATGATAATTATGATTATTCCTATGATTGTTATGATTGTCGTGGTTATCATGACGATTACTATGATTATAATGGTTGATAGCATGTTTATTATGGTCATCATTCGGATTACTATGGCTATTAAGATTATTATGGTTATTATTGCTATTATAATGGTTATTATGATTGTTTCCAAGTCTATTATGGTTATTATTATGATTATCATGATTATAATGTTTCATAGTATGGTTGTGATGATTATTATGATCATTATGATGATTATTCTGGTTATTATGGTTATTAAGATTATTATGGCTGTAATAACGTTTATTAGGTTATTTCCATGATTATTCTGTTTATTATTACGATGTTATGATTATTAGAGTCAGTATAACTATTACTATGATTATTACGTCTATTATGATTGTTGCTATGATTATTATGATTATTATTATGATTGTTATGATTGTTGTGGTTATTATGACGATTACTATGATTATCATGGTTGATAGCATGGTAATCATGATCATCATTCAGATTACTACAGCTATTATGATGAATATGGTTATCATGGCTATTATAATGGTTATTATGGTTGTTTCCAAGTTTATTATGGTTATTGTCATGTTTATTATCATTATTATTATGATTGTTATGTTTGTTGTGGGTTTTATGACGATTACTATAATTATAATTGTTGATAGCATGGTAATTATGATCATCATTCAGATGACTACAACTATTATGATTATTATGGTTGTTATAGCTATTATAATGGTTGTTATGGTTGTTTCCATGTCTATTATGGTTATTATCATGATTATTATGATTATTATGTTTCTTAGTACGATTATGACGAATATTAAGATAATCACTGAGATTCTTATGGCGATTGCGACTATTACGATTATTATGGCTGTAATAACGATTATTAGGTTATTTCCATGATTATTCTGTTTATTATTACGATGTTATGATTATTACAGTCAGCATAACCATTACCATGATTATTACGTCTATTATGATTGTTCCTATGATTATTATGACTATTATTATGATTGTTATGATTGTTGTGGTTATTATGACGATTACCATGATTATAATGGTTCATAGCATGGTTATTATGATCATCATTCAGATTACTATAGCTATTACGATTATTATGGTTATTATGGCTATTATAATGGTTATTATGATTGATTCCAAGTCTATTACGCTTATTATCATTATTATTATGATTACTATGTTTCTTAGTATGATTATGACGAGTATTATGATCATCACTGGGATTCTTACGGCGATTACGACTATTACGATTATTATGGCTATAATAACGATTATTAGGTTTTTTTCTTGACCATTCTGTTTATTATTACGATGTTATGACTATTACGGTTAGTATAACTATTACTATGATTATTACGGCTATTAGGATTGTAGCTATGATAATTATGATTATTATTATGATTCTTATGATTGTTGCGTCTATTATGACGGTTACTATGATTATAGTTGGTGATAGTATGGTAGTTATGATCATCAGTCAGATTAATATAGCTATTATGGTTATTATGGTTATTATGGCTATTATAATGGTTATTATGATTGATTCCAAGTCTATTATGGTTATTATCATGATTATTATGATTATTACGCTTCTTAGTACGATTGTGAGGATTATTATGATCATTATTACGATTATTCTGGCTCTTAGGGTTGTTAAGATTATTATGTATGTAATAACGATTATTAGGTTACTTCCTTGATTATTCTGTTTATTACTACGATGTTATGATAATTACAGTTAGTATAACTATTACTATGACTATTACGGCTATTATGATTGTTGCTATGATTATTATGTTTATTATTATGATTGTTATGATTGTCGTGGTTATTATGAGGGTTACTATGATTATAATGCTTGATAGCATAGTAATCATGATCATCATTCAGATTACTATAGCTATTATAATTAATATGGTTTTCGTGGCTATTATAATGGTTATTATGGTTGTTTCCAAGTTTAATATGGTTATTGTCATGTTTGTTATCATTATTATTATGATTGTTATGTTTGTTGTGGGTTTTAAGACGATTACTATGATTATAATTGTTGACAGCATGGTAATTATGATCATCATTCAGATTACTATAACTATTATGATTATTATGGATAATATGTCTATTATAATGGTTATTATGGCTGTTTCCAAGTCTATTATGGTTATTCCCATGATTATTATGATTATAATGTTGCGTAGTATTATTGTGAGGGTTATTATGAGCATTATTATTATTATTCTGGTTATTATGGTTATTAAGATTGTTATGACTGTAATAACGATTATTAGGTTATTTCCATGATTATTCTGTATATTATAACGATGTTATGATTATTACAGTCAGTATAACTATTACTATGATTATTACGTCTATTATGATTGTTACTATGATTATTATGACTATTATTATGATTGTTATGTTTGTTGTGGGTATTATGACGATTACTATGATTATAATTGTTGATAGCATGGTAATTATGATCATCATTCAGGTTACTATGGCTATTAAGATTGTTATGGTTATTATGGCTATTATAATGGTTATTATGATTGTTTCCAAGACTATTATGGTTATTATTATGATTATTATTATTATAATGTTTCATAATATGGTTTTGATGATTATTATGATCATTATGATGATTACTCTGGTTATTATGGTTATTAAGATTACTATGGCTGTAATAACGTTTATTCGGTTATTTCTGATTATTCTGTTTATTATTACGATATTATGCTTATTATAGTTAGTATAGCTATTACTATGACTATTACGGCTATTATGATTGTTGCTATGGTTATTATGTATATTCTTATGATTGTTATGATTGTTGTGGTTATTATGACGATTACTATGATTATAATGGTTCATAGCATGGTAATCATGATCATGATTCAGATTACTATAGCTACTATGATTAATATGGTTATCAGGGCTATTATAATGGTTATTATGGTTGTTTCCAAGTTTATTATGGTTATTGTTATGTTTATTATCATTATTATTATGATTGCTATGTTTGTTGTGGTTATTATGACGATTACTATGATTATAATAGTTGATAGCATGGGAATTATGATCATCATTCAGATTACTATAACTATTATGATTATTATGGTTCTTATGGCTATTATAATGGTTATCATGGCTGTTTCCAAGTCTATTATGGTTATTATCATGATTATTATGATTATTATGTTTCTTAGCATGATTATGACGAATACTATGATCATCAATGACATTCTTATGGTGATTACGACTATTACGATTATTATGGCAATAATAACAATTATTAGGTTATTTCCATGATTATTCTGTTTATTATTACGATGTTATGATTATTACAGTCAGTATAACTATTACCATGATTATTACGTCTATTATGATTGTTCCTATGATTATTATGACTATTATTATGATTGTTATGATTGTTGTGGTTATTATGACGATTACCATGATTATAATGGTTCATAGCATGGTTATTATGATCATCATTCAGATTACTATAGCTATTACGATTATTATGGTTATTACGGCTATTATAATGGTTATTATGATTGATTCCAAGTCTATTACGCTTATTATCATTATTATTATGATTACTATGTTTCTTAGTATGATTATGACGAGTATTATGATCATCACTGAGATTCTTACGGCGATTACGACTATTACGATTATTATGGCTATAATAACGATTATTAGGTTTTTTTCTTGACCATTCTGTTTATTATTACGATGTTATGACTATTACGGTTAGTATAACTATTACTATGACTATTACGGCTATTATGATTGCTGCTTTGATAATTATGATTATTATTATGATTTTTATGATTGTTGTGGTTGTTATGACGATTACTATGATTATAATGGTTGATAGCATGGTAGTTATGATCATCAGTCAGATTAATATAGCTATTACGGTTATTATGGTTATTATGGCTATTATAATGGTTATTAGGGTTGTTTCCAAGTCTATTATGGTTATTATTATGATTATTATGATTATAATGTTTCATAGTATGGTTGTGATGATTATTATGATCATTATGATGATTATTCTGGTTATTATGGTTATTAAGATTATTATGGCTGTAATAACGTTTATTAGGTTATTTCCATGATTATTTTGTTTATTATTACGATGTTATGATTATTAGAGTCAGTATAACTATTACTATGATTATTACGTCTATTATGATTGTTGCTATGATTATTATGATTATTATTATGATTGTTATGATTGTTGTGGTTATTATGAGGGTTACTATGATTATAATGCTTGATAGCATAGTAATCATGATCATCATTCAGATTACTATAGCTATTATGATTAATATCATTACCAGGGCTATTATAATGGTTATTATTGTTGTTTCCAAGTTTATTATGGGTATTGTCATGTTTATTATCATTATTATTATGATTGTTGTGTTTGTTGTGGTTATTATGACGATTACTATGATTATAGTTGTTGATAGCATGGTAATTATGATCATCAGTCAGATTAACATAGCTATTATGGTTATTATGATTATTATGGCTATTATAATGGTTATTAGGGTTGTTTCCAAGTCTATTATGGTTATTATCATGATTATTATGATTATTATTTTTCCTAGTATGATTGTGAGAATTATTATGATCATTATTACGATTATTCTGGTTATAATGGTTATTAAGATTATTATGGTTGTAATAACGATTATTAGGTTATTTCCATGATTATTCTGTTTATTATTACGATGTTATGATTATTACAGTCAGTATAACTATTACCATGATTATTACGTCTATTATGATTGTTCCTATGATTATTATGACTATTATTATGATTGTTATGATTGTTGTGGTTATTATGACGATTACCATGATTATAATGGTTCATAGCATGGTTATTATGACTATCATTCAGATTACCATAGCTATTACGATTATTATGGTTATTATGGCTATTATAATGGTTATTAGGGTTGTTTCCAAGTTTATTATGGTTATTGTCATGTTTATTATCATTATTATTATGATTGTTATGTTTGTTGTGGTTATTATGACGATTACTATGATTATAATTGTTGATAGCATGGAAATTATGATCATCATTCAGATTACTATAACTATTATGATTATTATGGTTGTTATGGCTATTATAATGGTTATTATGGCTGTTTACAAGTCTATTATGGTTATTATCATGATTATTATGATTATTATGTTTCCTAGTATGATTGTGAGAATTATTATGATCATTATTACGATTATTCTGCTTATAATGGTTATTAAGATTATTATGGTTGTAATAACGATTATTAGGTTATTTCCATGATTATTCTGTATATTATAACGACGTTATGATTATTACAGTTAGTATAACGATTACTATGATTATTACGGCTATTATGATTGTTGCTATGATTGTTATGATTGTTGTGGGTATTATGACGATTACTATGATTATAATGGTTGATAGCATGGTAATCATGATCATCATTCAGATTGCTATAGCTATTATGATTAATACGGTTATCATGGCTATTATAATGGTTATTATGGTTGTTTCCAAGTTTATTATGGTTATTGTCTTGTTTATTATGATTATTATGTTTCTTAGTACGATTATGACTAATATTATGATAATCACTGAGATTCTTATGGCGATTACGACTATTGCGATTATTATGGCTGTAATAACTATTATTAGGTTATTTCCATGATTATTCTGTTTATTATTACGATGTTATGATTATTACAGTCAGTATAACTATTACCATGATTATTACGGCAATTATGATTGTTCCTATGATTATTATGTCTATTATTATGATTGTTATGATTGTTGTGGGTATTATGACGATTACCATGATTATAATTGTTCATGGCATGGTTATTATGATCATCATTCAGATTACTATAGCTATTATGATTATTATGGTTATTATGGCTATTACAATGGTTATTATGGTTGATTCAAAGTCTATTACGGTTATTATCATTATTATTACGATTATTATGTTTCTTAGTATGATTATGACGAGTATTATGATCATCACTGAGATTCTTACGGCGATTACGACTATTACGATTATTATGGCTATAATGACCATTATTAGGTTTTTTTCCTGATCATTCTGTTTATTATTACGATGTTATGACCATTACGGTTAGTATAACTATTACTATGACTATTACGGCTATTATGATTGCTGCTTTGATAATTATGATTATTATTATGATTTTTATGATTGTTGTGGTTGTTATGACGATTACTATGATTATAATGGTTGATAGCATGGTAGTTATGATCATCAGTCAGATTAATATAGCTATTATGGTTATTATGGTTATTATGGCTATTATAATGGTTATTATGGTTGTTTCCAAGTTTATTATGGTTATTGTCTTGTTTATTATGATTATTATGTTTCTTAGTACGATTATGACGAATATTAAGATAATCACTGAGATTCTTATGGCGATTGCGACTATTACGATTATTATGGCTGTAATAACGATTATTAGGTTATTTCCATGATTATTCTGTTTATTATTACGATGTTATGATTATTACAGTCAGCATAACCATTACCATGATTATTACGTCTATTATGATTGTTCCTACGTTTATTATGACTATTATTATGATTGTTATGATTGTTGTGGTTATTATGACGATTACCATGATTATAATGGTTCATAGCATGGTTATTATGATCATCATTCAGATTACTATAACTATTACGATTATTATGGTTATTATGGCTATTATAATGGTTATTATGATTGATTCCAAGTCTATTACGCTTATTATCATTATTATTATGATTACTATGTTTCTTAGTATGATTATGACGAGTATTATGATCATCACTGAGATTCTTACGGCGATTACGACTATTACGATTATTATGGCTATAATAACGATTATTAGGTTTTTTTCTTGACCATTCTGTTTATTATTACGATGTTATGACTATTACGGTTAGTATAACTATTACTATGATTATTACGGCTATTAGGATTGTAGCTATGATAATTATGATTATTATTATGATTCTTATGATTGTTGCGGTTATTATGACGGTTACTATGATTATAGTTGTTGATAGTATGGTAGTTATGATCATCAGTCAGATTAATATAGCTATTATGGTTATTATGGTTATTATGGCTATTATAATGGTTATTATGATTGATTCCAAGTCTATTATGGTTATTATCATGATTATTATGATTATTACGCTTCTTAGTATGATTGTGAGGATTAGTATGATCATTATTACGATTATTCTGGCTCTTATGGTTGTTAAGATTATTATGTATGTAATAACGATTATTAGGTTATTTCCTTGATTATTCTGTTTATTACTACGATGTTATGATAATTACAGTTAGTATAACTATTACTATGACTATTACGGCTATTATGATTGTTGCTATGATTATTATGATTATTATTATGATTGTTATGATTGTCGTGGTTATTATGAGGGTTACTATGATCATAATGCTTGATAGCATAGTAATCATGATCATCATTCAGATTACTATAGCTATTATGATTAATATCATTATCAGGGCTATTATAATGGTTATTATTGTTGTTTCCAAGTTTATTATGGGTATTGTCATGTTTATTATTATTATTATTATGACTGTTATGTTTGTTGTGGTTATTATGACGATTACTATGATTATAGTTGTTGATAGCATGGTAGTTATGATCATCAGTCAGATTAATATAGCTATTACGATTATTATGGTTATTATGGCTATTATAACGGTTATTATGATTGATTCCAAGTCTATTACGGTTATGATCATTATTATTATGATTACTATGTCTCTTAGTATGATTATGACGAGTATTATGACCATCACTGAGATTCCTACGGCGATTACGACTATTACGATTATTATGGCTATAATAACGATTATTAGGTTTTTTCCCTGATCATTCTGTTTATTATTACGATGTTATGACTATTACGGTTAGTATAACTATTACTATGATTATTACGGCTATTATGATTGTTGCTATGATAATTATGATTATTCCTATGATTGTTATGATTGTCGTGGTTATCATGACGATTACTATGATTATAATGGTTGATAGCATGTTTATTATGGTCATCATTAGGATTACTATGGCTAATAAGATTATTATGGTTATTATTGCTATTATAATGATTATTATGATTGTTTCCAAGTCTATTATGGTTATTATTATGATTATCATGATTATAATGTTTCATAGTATGGTTGTGATGATTATTATGATCATTATGATGATTATTCTGGTTATTATGGTTATTAGGATTATTATGGCTGTAATAACGTTTATTAGGTTATTTCCATGATTATTCTGTTTATTATTACGATGTTATGATTATTAGAGTCAGTATAACTATTACTATGATTATTACGTCTATTATGATTGTTGCTATGATTATTATGATTATTATTATGATTGTTATGATTGTTGTGGTTATTATGACGATTACTATGATTATCGTGGTTGATAGCATGGTAATCATGATCATCATTCAGATGAATACAGCTATTATGATGAATATGGTTATCATGGCTATTATAATGGTTATTATGGTTGTTTCCAAGTTTATTAAGGTTATTGTCATGTTTATTATCATTATTATTATGATTGTTATGTTTGTTGTGGTTATTATGACGATTACTATAATTATAATTATTGATAGCATGGTAGTTATGATCATCATTCAGATTACTATAGCTATTACGATTATTATGGTTATTACGGCTATTATAATGGTTATTATGATTGATTCCAAGTCTATTACGCTTATTATCATTATTATTATGATTACTATGTTTCTTAGTATGATTATGACGAGTATTATGATCATCACTGAGATTCTTACGGCGATTACGACTATTACGATTATTATGGCTATAATAACGATTATTAGGTTTTTTTCTTGACCATTCTGTTTATTATTACGATGTTATGACTATTACGGTTAGTATAACTATTACTATGATTATTACGGCTATTAGGATTGTAGCTATGATAATTATGATTATTATTATGATTCTTATGATTGTTGCGGTTATTATGACGGTTACTATGATTATAGTTGTTGATAGTATGGTAGTTATGATTATCAGTCAGATTAATATAGCTATTATCGTTATTATGGTTATTATGGCTATTATAATGGTTATTATGATTGATTCCAAGTCTATTATGGTTACTATCATGATTATTATGATTATTACGCTTCTTAGTATGATTGTGAGGATTATTATGATCATTATTACGATTATTCTGGCTCTTATGGTTGTTAAGATTATTATGTATGTAATAACGATTATTAGGTTATTTCCTTGATTATTCTGTTTATTACTACGATGTTATGATTATTACAGTTAGTATAACTATTACTATGACTATTACGGCTATTATGATTGTTGCTATGATTATTATGATTATTATTATGATTGTTATGATTGTCGTGGTTATTATGAGGGTTACTACGATTATAATGCTTGATAGCATAGTAATCATGATCATCATTCAGATTACTATAGCTATTATGATTAATATCATTATCAGGGCTATTATAATGGTTATTATTGTTGTTTCCAAGTTCATTATGGGTATTGTCATGTTTATTATCATTATTATTATGATTGTTATGTTTGTTGTGGTTATTATGACGATTACTATGATTATAGTTGTTGGTAGCATGGTAATTATGATCATCAGTCAGATTAATATAGCTATTATGGTTATTATGGTTATTATGGCTATTATAATGGTTATTAGGGTTGTTTACAAGTCTATTATGGTTATTATCATGATTATTATGATTATTATGTTTCCTAGTATGATTGTGAGAATTATTATGATCATTATTACGATTATTCTGGTTATAATGGTTATTAAGATTATTATGGTTGTAATAACGATTATTAGGTTATTTCCATGATTATTCTGTATATTATAACGATGTTATGATTATTACAGTTAGTATAACGATTACTATGATTATTACGGCTATTATGATTGTTGCTATGATTGTTATGATTGTTGTGGGTATTATGACGATTACTATGATTATAATGGTTGATAGCATGGTAATCATGATCATCATTCAGATTGCTATAGCTATTATGATTAATACGGTTATCATGGCTATTATAATGGTTATTATGGTTGTTTCCAAGTTTATTATGGTTATTGTCTTGTTTATTATGATTATTATGTTTCTTAGTACGATTATGACGAATATTATGATAATCACTGAGATTCTTATGGCGATTACGACTATTGCGATTATTATGGCTGTAATAACTATTATTAGGTTATTTCCATGATTATTCTGTTTATTATTACGATGTTATGATTATTACAGTCAGTATAACTATTACCATGATTATTACGTCTATTATGATTGTTCCTATGATTATTATGACTATTATTATGATTGTTATGATTGTTGTGGGTATTATGACGATTACCATGATTATAATTGTTCATAGCATGGTTATTATGATCATCATTCAGATTACTATAGCTATTATGATTATTATGGTTATTATGGCTATTACAATGGTTATTATGGTTGATTCAAAGTCTATTACGGTTATTATCATTATTGTTACGATTATTATGTTTCTTAGTATGATTATGACGAGTATTATGATCATCACTGAGATTCTTACGGCGATTACGACTATTACGATTATTATGGCTATAATAACCATTATTAGGTTTTTTTCCTGATCATTCTGTTTATTATTACGATGTTATGACCATTACGGTTAGTATAACTATTACTATGACTATTACGGCTATTATGATTGCAGCTTTGATAATTATGATTATTATTATGATTCTTATGATTGTTGCGGTTATTATGACGGTTACTATGATTATAGTTGTTGATAGTATGGTAGTTATGATCATCAGTCAGATTAATATAGCTATTATGGTTATTATGGTTATTATGGCTATTATAATGGTTATTATGATTGATTCCAAGTCTATTATGGTTATTATCATGATTATTATGATTATTACGCTTCTTAGTATGATTGTGAGGATTATTATGATCATTATTACGATTATTCTGGCTCTTAGGGTTGTTAAGATTATTATGTATGTAATAACGATTATTAGGTTATTTCCTTGATTATTCTGTTTATTACTACGATGTTATGATAATTACAGTTAGTATAACTATTACTATGACTATTACGGCTATTATGATTGTTGCTATGATTATTATGATTATTATTATGATTGTTATGATTGTCGTGGTTATTATGAGGGTTACTATGATTATAATGCTTGATAGCATAGTAATCATGATCATCATTCAGATTACTATAGCTATTATGATTAATATCATTATCAGGGCTATTATAATGGTTATTATTGTTGTTTCCAAGTTTATTATGGGTATTGTCATGTTTATTATTATTATTATTATGACTGTTATGTTTGTTGTGGTTATTATGACGATTACTATGATTATAGTTGTTGATAGCATGGTAGTTATGATCATCAGTCAGATTAATATAGCTATTACGATTATTATGGTTATTATGGCTATTATAACGGTTATTATGATTGATTCCAAGTCTATTACGGTTATGATCATTATTATTATGATTACTATGTCTCTTAGTATGATTATGACGAGTATTATGACCATCACTGAGATTCCTACGGCGATTACGACTATTACGATTATTATGGCTATAATAACGATTATTAGGTTTTTTTCTTGACCATTCTGTTTATTATTACGATGTTATGACTATTACGGTTAGTATAACTATTACTATGACTATTACGGCTATTATGATTGCTGCTTTGATAATTATGATTATTATTATGATTTTTATGATTGTTGTGGTTGTTATGACGATTACTATGATTATAATGGTTGATAGCATGGTAGTTATGATCATCAGTCAGATTAATATAGCTATTATGGTTATTATGGTTATTATGGCTATTATAATGGTTATTAGGGTTGTTTCCAAGTCTATTATGGTTATTATTATGATTATTATGATTATAATGCTTCATAGTATGGTTGTGATGATTATTATGATCATTATGATGATTATTCTGGTTATTATGGTTATTAAGATTATTATGGCTGTAATAACGTTTATTAGGTTATTTCCATGATTATTTTGTTTATTATTACGATGTTATGATTATTAGAGTCAGTATAACTATTACTATGATTATTACGTCTATTATGATTGTTGCTATGATTATTATGATTATTATTATGATTGTTATGATTGTTGTGGTTATTATGAGGGTTACTATGATTATAATGCTTGATAGCATAGTAATCATGATCATCATTCAGATTACTATAGCTATTATGATTAATATCATTACCAGGGCTATTATAATGGTTATTATTGTTGTTTCCAAGTTTATTATGGGTATTGTCATGTTTATTATCATTATTATTATGATTGTTATGTTTGTTGTGGTTATTATGACGATTACTATGATTATAGTTGTTGATAGCATGGTAATTATGATCATCAGTCAGATTAACATAGCTATTATGGTTATTATGATTATTATGGCTATTATAATGGTTATTAGGGTTGTTTCCAAGTCTATTATGGTTATTATCATGATTATTATGATTATTATGTTTCCTAGTATGATTGTGAGAATTATTATGATCATTATTACGATTATTCTGGTTATAATGGTTATTAAGATTATTATGGTTGTAATAACGATTATTAGGTTATTTCCATGATTATTCTGTATATTATAACGATGTTATGATTATTACAGTTAGTATAACGATTACTATGATTATTACGGCTATTATGATTGTTGCTATGATTGTTATGATTGTTGTGGGTATTATGACGATTACTATGATTATAATGGTTGATAGCATGGTAATCATGATCATCATTCAGATTGCTATAGCTATTATGATTAATACGGTTAACATGGCTATTATAATGGTTATTATGGTTGTTTCCAAGTTTATTATGGTTATTGTCTTGTTTGTTATGATTATTATGTTTCTTAGTACGATTATGACGAATATTATGATAATCACTGAGATTCTTATGGCGATTACGACTATTACGATTATTATGGCTGTAATAACTATTATTAGGTTATTTCCATGATTATTCTGTTTATTATTACGATGTTATGATTATTACAGGCAGTATGACTATTACCATGATTATTACGTCTATTATGATTGTTCCTATGATTATTATGACTATTATTATGATTGTTATGATTGTTGTGGTTATTATGACGATTACCATAATTATAATGGTTCATAGCACGGTTATTATGATCATCATTCAGATTACTATAGCTATTATGATTATTATGGTTATTATGGCTATTAGAATGGTTATTATGGTTGATTCCAAGTCTATTACGGTTATTATCATTATTATTACGATTATTATGTTTCTTAGTATGATTATGACGAGTATTATGATCATCACTGAGATTCTTACGGCGATTACGACTATTACGATTATTATGGCTATAATAACCATTATTAGGTTTTTTTCCTGATCATTCTGTTTATTATTACGATGTTATGACCATTACGGTTAGTATAACTATTACTATGACTATTACGGCTATTATGATTGCTGCTTTGATAATTATGATTATTATTATGATTTTTATGATTGTTGTGGTTATTATGACGATTACTATGATTACAATGGTTGATAGCATGGTAGTTATGATCATCAGTCAGATTAATATAGCTATTATGGTTATTATGGTTATTATGGCTATTATAATGGTTATTAGGGTTGTTTCCAAGTCTATTATGGTTATTATTATGATTATTATGATTATAATGTTTCATAGTATGGTTGTGAAATTATTATGATCATTATGATGATTATTCTGGTTATTATGGTTATTAATCTTATTATGGCTATAATAACGTTTATTAGGTTATTTCCATGACTATTCTGTTTATTATTACGATGTTATGATTATTAGAGTCAGTATAACTATTACTATGATTATTACGTCTATTATGATTGTTGCTATGATTATTATGATTATTATTATGATTGTTATGATTGTTGTGGTTATTATGACGATTACTATGATTATCATGGTTGATAGCATGGTAATCATGATCATCATTCAGATTACTACAGCTGTTATGATTAATATGGTTATCATGGCTATTATAATGGTTATTATGGTTGTTTCCAAGTTTATTATGGTTATTGTCATGTTTATTATTATTATTATTATGACTGTTATGTTTGTTGTGGTTATTATAACGATTACTATGATTATAGTTGTTGATAGCATGGTAGTTATGATCATCAGTCAGATTAATATAGCTATTACGATTATTATGGTTATTATGGCTATTATAACGGTTATTATGATTGATTCCAAGTCTATTACGGTTATGATCATTATTATTATGATTACTATGTCTCTTAGTATGATTATGACGAGTATTATGACCATCACTGAGATTCCTACGGCGATTACGACTATTACGATTATTATGGCTATAATAACGATTATTAGGTTTTTTCCCTGATCATTCTGTTTATTATTACGATGTTATGACTATTACGGTTAGTATAACTATTACTATGATTATTACGGCTATTATGATTGTTGCTATGATAATTATGATTATTCCTATGATTGTTATGACTGTCGTGGTTATCATGACGATTACTATGATTATAATGGTTGATAGCATGTTTATTATGGTCATCATTCGGATTACTATTGCTATTAAGATTATTATGGTTATTATTGCTATTATAATGGTTATTATGATTGTTTCCATGTCTATTATGATTATTATTATGATTATCATGATTATAATGTTTCATAGTATGGTTGTGATGATTATTATGATCATTATGATGATTATTCTGGTTATTATGGTTATTAAGATTATTATGGCTGTAATAACGTTTATTAGGTTATTTCCATGATTATTCTGTTTATTATTACGATGTTATGATTATTAGAGTCAGTATAACTATTACTATGATTATTACGTCTATTATGATTGTTGCTATGATTATTATGATTATTATTATGATTGTTATGATTGTTGTGGTTATTATGACGATTACTATGATTATCATGGTTGATAGCATGGTAATCATGATCATCATTCAGATTACTACAGCTATTATGATGAATATGGTTATCATGGCTATTATAATGGTTATTATGGTTGTTTCCAAGTTTATTATGGTTATTGTCATGTTTATTATCATTATTATTATGATTGTTATGTTTGTTGTGGGTTTTATGACGATTACTATAATTATAATTGTTGATAGCATGGTAATTATGATCATCATTCAGATGACTACAACTATTATGATTATTATGGTTGTTATAGCTATTATAATGGTTGTTATGGTTGTTTCCATGTCTATTATGGTTATTATCATGATTATTATGATTATTATGTTTCTTAGTACGATTATGACGAATATTAAGATAATCACTGAGATTCTTATGGCGATTGCGACTATTACGATTATTCTGGCTGTAATAACGATTATTAGGTTATTTCCATGATTATTCTGTTTATTATTACGATGTTATGATTATTACAGTCAGTATAACCATTACCATGATTATTACGTCTATTATGATTGTTCCTATGATTATTATGACTATTATTATGATTGTTATGATTGTTGTGGTTATTATGACGATTACCATGATTATAATGCTTCATAGCATGGTTATTATGATCATCATTTAGATTACTATAGCTATTACGATTATTATGGTTATTATGGCTATTATAATGGTTATTATGATTGATTCCAAGTCTATTACGCTTATTATCATTATTATTATGATTACTATGTTTCTTAGTATGATTATGACGAGTATTATGGTCATCACTGAGATTCTTACGGCGATTACGACTATTACGATTATTATGGCTATAATAACGATTATTAGGTTTTTTTCTTGACCATTCTGTTTATTATTACGATGTTATGACTATTACGGTTAGTATAACTATTACTATGATTATTACGGCTATTAGGATTGTAGCTATGATAATTATGATTATTATTATGATTCTTATGATTGTTGTGGTTATTATGACGGTTACTATGATTATAATGGTTGATAGCATGGTAGTTATGATCATCAGTCAGATTAATATAGCTATTATGGTTATTATGGTTATTATGGCTATTATAATGGTTATTAGGGTTGTTTCCAAGTCTATTATGGTTATTATCATGATTATTATGATTATTACGCTTCTTAGTATGATTGTGAGGATTATTATGATCATTATTACGATTATTCTGGTTCTTATGGTTGTTAAGATTATTATGTATGTAATAACGATTATTAGGTTATTTCCTTGATTATTCTGTTTATTACTACGATGTTATGACTATTACGGTTAGTATAACTATTACTATGATTATTACGGCTATTAGGATTGTAGCTATGATAATTATGATTATTATTATGATTCTTATGATTGTTGTGGTTATTATGACGGTTACTATGATTATAATGGTTGATAGCATGGTAGTTATGATCATCAGTCAGATTAATATAGCTATTATGGTTATTATGGTTATTATGGCTTTATAATGGTTATTAGGGTTGTTTCCAAGTCTATTATGGTTATTATCATGATTATTATGATTATTACGCTTCTTAGTATGATTGTGAGGATTATTATGATCATTATTACGATTATTCTGGTTCTTATGGTTGTTAAGATTATTATGTATGTAATAACGATTATTAGGTTATTTCCTTGATTATTCTGTTTATTACTACGATGTTATGATTATTACAGTTAGTATAACTATTACTATGACTATTACGGCTATTATGATTGTTGCTATGATTATTATGATTATTATTATGATTGTTATGATTGTTGTGGTTATTATGAGGGTTACTATGATTATAATTGTTGATAGCATGGTAATTATGATCATCATTCAGATAACTACAACTATTATGATTATTATGGTTATTATGGCTATTATAATGGTTATTATGATTGATTCCAAGTCTATTACGGTTATTATCATTATTATTATGATTACTATGTTTCTTAGTATGATTATGACGAGTATTATGACCATCACTGAGATTCCTACGGCGATTACGACTATTACGATTATTATGGCTATAATAACGATTATTAGGTTTTTTCCCTGATCATTCTGTTCATTATTACGATGTTGTGACTATTACGGTTAGTATAACAATTACTATGATTATTACGGCTATTATGATTGTTGCTATGACAATTATGATTATTCCTATGATTGTTATGATTGTCGTGGTTATCATGACGATTACTATGATTATAATGGTTGATAGCATGGTTATTATGGTCATCATTCGGATTACTATGGCTATTAAGATTATTATGGTTATTATTGCTATTATAATGGTTATTATGACTGTTTCCAAGTCTATTATGGTTATTATTATGATTATTATGATTATAATGTTTCATGGTATGGTTGTGATGATTATTATGATCATTATGATGATTATTCTGGTTATTATGGTTATTAAGATTATTATGGCTGTAATAACGTTTATTAGGTTATTTCCATGATTATTCTGTTTATTATTACGATGTTATGATTATTAGAGTCAGTATAACTATTACTATGATTATTACGTCTATTATGATTGTTGCTATGATTATTATGATTATTATTATGATTGTTATGATGGTTGTGGTTATTATGACGATTACTATGATTATCATGGTTGATAGCATGGTAATCATGATCATCATTCAGATGAATACAGCTATTATGATGAATATGGTTATCATGGCTATTATAATGGTTATTATGGTTGTTTCCATGTTTATTATGGTTATTGTCATGTTTATTATCATTATTATTATGATTGTTATGTTTGTTGTGGGTTTTATAACGATTACTATAATTATAATTGTTGATAGCATGGTAATTATGATCATCATTCAGATGACTACAACTATGATGATTATTATGGTTGTTATAGCTATTATAATGGTTGTTATGGTTGTTTCCATGTCTATTATGGTTATTATCATGATTATTATGATTATTATATTTCTTAGTACGATTATGGCGAGTATTATGATAATCACTGAGATTCTTATGGCGATTACGACTATTACGATTATTATGGGTATAATAACGGTTATTAGGTTATTTCCATGATTAATCTGTTTATTATTACGATGTTATGATTATTAGAGTCAGTATAACTATTACTATGATTATTACGTCTATTATGATTGTTGCTATGATTATTATGATTATTATTATGATTGTTATGATTGTTGTGGTTATTATGACGATTACTATGATTATCATGGTTGATAGCATGGTAATCATGATCATCATTCAGATTACTACAGCTATTATGATTAATATGCTTATCATGGCTATTATAATGGTTATTATGGTTGTTTCCAAGTTTATTATGGTTATTGTCATGTTTATTATTATTATTATTATGACTGTTATGTTTGTTGTGGTTATTATGACGATTACTATGATTATAGTTGTTGATAGCATGGTAGGTATGATCATCAGTCAGATTAATATAGCTATTATTGTTATTATGGTTATTATGGCTATTATAATGGTTATTATGATTGATTCCAAGTCTATTACGGTTATGATCATTATTATTATGATTATTACGCTTCTTAGTATGATTGTGAGGATTATTATGATCATTATTACAATTATTCTGGCTCTTATGGTTGTTAAGATTATTATGTATGTAATAACGATTATTAGGTTATTTCCTTGATTATTCTGTTTATTACTACGATGTTATGATTATTACAGTTAGTATAACTATTACTATGACTATTACGGCTATTATGATTGTTGCTAAGATTATTATGATTATTATTATGATTGTTATGATTGTCGTGGTTATTATGAGGGTTACTATGATTATAATGCTTGATAGCATAGTAATCATGATCATCATTCAGATTACTATAGCTATTATGATTAATATCATTATCAGGGCTATTATAATGGTTATTATTGTTGTTTCCAAGTTTATTATGGGTATTGTCATGTTTATTATCATTATTATTATGATTGTTATGTTTGTTGTGGTTATTATGACGATTACTATGATTATAGTTGTTGATAGCATGGTAATTATGATCATCAGTCAGATTAATATAGCTATTATGGTTATTATGGTTATTATGGCTATTATAATGGTTATTAGGGCTGTTTACAAGTCTATTATGGTTATTATCATGATTATTATGATTATTATGTTTCCTAGTATGATTGTGAGAATTATTATGATCATTATTACGATTATTCTGGTTATAATGGTTATTAAGATTATTATGGTTGTAATAACGATTATTAGGTTATTTCCATGATTATTCTGTATATTATAAAGATGTTATGATTATTACAGTTAGCATAACGATTACTATGATTATTACGGCTATTATGATTGTTGCTATGATTGTTATGATTGTTGTGGGTATTATGACGATTACTATGATTATAATGGTTGATAGCATGGTAATCATGATCATCATTCAGATTGCTATAGCTATTATGATTAATACGGTTATCATGGCTATTATAATGGTTATTATGGTTGTTTCCAAGTTTATTATGGTTATTGTCTTGTTTATTATGATTATTATGTTTCTTAGTACGATTATGACGAATATTATGATAATCACTGAGATTCTTATGGCCATTACGACTATTACGATTATTATGGCTGTAATAACTATTATTAGGTTATTTCCATGATTATTCTGTTTATTATTACGATGTTATGATTATTACAGTCAGTATAACTATTACCATGATTATTACGTCTATTATGATTGTTCCTATGATTATTATGACTATTCTTATGATTGTTATGATTGTTGTGGTTATTATGACGATTACCATGATTATAATGGTTCATAGCATGGTTATTATGATCATCATTCAGATTACTATAGCTATTATGATTAATACGGTTATCATGGCTATTATAATGGTTATTATGATTGATTCCAAGTCTATTACGGTTATGATCATTATTATTATGATTACTATGCCTCTTAGTATGATTATGACGAGTATTATGACCATCACTGAGATTCCTACGGCGATTACGACTATTACGATTATTATGGCTATAATAACGATTATTAGATTTTTTCCCTGATCATTCTGTTTATTATTACGATGTTATGACTATTACGGTTAGTATAACTATTACTATGATTATTACGGCTATTATGATTGTTGCTATGATAATTATGATTATTCCTATGATTGTTATGATTGTCGTGGTTATCATGACGATTACTATGATTATAATGGTTGATAGCATGTTTATTATGGTCATCATTCGGATTACTATGGCTATTAAGATTATTATGGTTATTATTGCTATTATAATGGTTATTATGATTGTTTCCAAGTCTATTATGATTATTATTATGATTATCATGATTATAATGTTTCATAGTATGGTTGTGATGATTATTATGATCATTATGATGATTATTCTGGTTATTATGGTTATTAAGATTATTATGGCTGTAATAACGTTTATTAGGTTATTTCCATGATTATTCTGTTTATTATTACGATGTTATGATTATTAGAGTCAGTATAACTATTACTATGATTATTACGTCTATTATGATTGTTGCTATGATTATTATGATTATTATTATGATTGTTATGATTGTTGTGGTTATTATGACGATTACTATGATTATCATGGTTGATAGCATGGTAATCATGATCATCATTCAGATTACTACAGCTATTATGATGAATATGGTTATCATGGCTATTATAATGGTTATTATGGTTGTTTCCAAGTTTATTATGGTTATTGTCATGTTTATTATCATTATTATTATGATTGTTATGTTTGTTGTGGGTTTTATGACGATTACTATAATTATAATTGTTGATAGCATGGTAATTATGATCATCATTCAGATGACTACAACTATTATGATTATTATGGTTGTTATAGCTATTATAATGGTTGTTATGGTTGTTTCCATGTCTATTATGGTTATTATCATGATTATTATGATTATTATGTTTCTTAGTACGATTATGACGAATATTAAGATAATCACTGAGATTCTTATGGCGATTGCGACTATTACGATTATTATGGCTGTAATAACGATTATTAGGTTATTTCCATGATTATTCTGTTTATTATTACGATGTTATGATTATTACAGTCAGTATAACCATTACCATAATTACTACGTCTATTATGATTGTTCCTATGATTATTACGACTATTATTATGATTGTTATGATTGTTGTGGTTATTATGACGATTACCATGATTATAATGGTTCATAGCATGGTTATTATGATCATCATTCAGATTACTATAGCTATTACGATTATTATGGTTATTATGGCTATTATAATGGTTATTATGATTGATTCCAAGTCTATTACGCTTATTATCATTATTATTATGATTACTATGTTTCTTAGTATGATTATGACGAGTATTATGATCATCACTGAGATTCTTACGGCGATTACGACTATTACGATTATTATGGCTATAATAACGATTATTAGGTTTTTTTCTTGACCATTCTGTTTATTATTACGATGTTATGACTATTACGGTTAGTATAACTATTACTATGATTATTACGGCTATTAGGATTGTAGCTATGATAATTATGATTATTATTATGATTCTTATGATTGTTGTGGTTATTATGACGTTTACTATGATTATAATGGTTGATAGCATGGTAGTTATGATCATCAGTCAGATTAATATAGCTATTATGGTTATTATGGTTATTATGGCTATTATAATGGTTATTAGGGTTGTTTCCAAGTCTATTATGGTTATTATCATGATTATTATGATTATTACGCTTCTTAGTATGATTGTGAGGATTATTATGATCATTATTACGATTATTCTGGTTCTTATGGTTGTTAAGATTATTATGTATGTAATAACGATTATTAGGTTATTTCCTTGATTATTCTGTTTATTACTACGATGTTATGATTATTACAGTTAGTATAACTATTACTATGACTATTACGGCTATTATGATTGTTGCTATGATTATTATGATTATTATTATGATTGTTATGATTGTTGTGGTTATTATGACGATTACTATGATTATCATGGTTGATAGCATGGTAATCATGATCATCATTCAGATTACTACAGCTATTATGATGAATATGGTTATCATGGCTACTATAATGGTTATTATGGTTGTTTCCAAGTTTATTATGGTTATTGTCATGTTTATTATCATTATTATTATGATTGTTATGTTTGTTGTGGGTTTTATGACGATTACTATAATTATAATTGTTGATAGCATGGTAATTATGATCATCATTCAGATGACTACAACTATTATGATTATTATGGTTGTTATAGCTATTATAATGGTTGTTATGGTTGTTTCCATGTCTATTATGGTTATTATCATGATTATTATGATTATTATGTTTCTTAGTACGATTATGACGAATATTAAGATAATCACTGAGATTCTTATGGCGATTGCCACTATTACGATTATTATGGCTGTAATAACGATTATTAGGTTATTTCCATGATTATTCTGTTTATTATTACGATGTTATGATTATTACAGTCAGTATAACCATTACCATAATTACTACGTCTATTATGATTGTTCCTATGATTATTACGACTATTATTATGATTGTTATGATTGTTGTGGTTATTATGACGATTACCATGATTATAATGGTTCATAGCATGGTTATTATGATCATCATTCAGATTACTATAGCTATTACGATTATTATGGTTATTATGGCTATTATAATGGTTATTATGATTGATTCCAAGTCTATTACGCTTATTATCATTATTATTATGATTACTATGTTTCTTAGTATGATTATGACGAGTATTATGATCATCACTGAGATTCTTACGGCGATTACGACTATTACGATTATTATGGCTATAATAACGATTATTAGGTTTTTTTCTTGACCATTCTGTTTATTATTACGATGTTATGACTATTACGGTTAGTATAACTATTACTATGATTATTACGGCTATTAGGATTGTAGCTATGATAATTATGATTATTATTATGATTCTTATGATTGTTGTGGTTATTATGACGGTTACTATGATTATAATGGTTGATAGCATGGTAGTTATGATCATCAGTCAGATTAATATAGCTATTATGGTTATTATGGTTATTATGGCTATTATAATGGTTATTAGGGTTGTTTCCAAGTCTATTATGGTTATTATCATGATTATTATGATTATTACGCTTCTTAGTATGATTGTGAGGATTATTATGATCATTATTACGATTATTCTGGTTCTTATGGTTGTTAAGATTATTATGTATGTAATAACGATTATTAGGTTATTTCCTTGATTATTCTGTTTATTACTACGATGTTATGATTATTACAGTTAGTATAACTATTACTATGACTATTACGGCTATTATGATTGTTGCTATGATTATTATGATTATTATTATGATTGTTATGATTGTTGTGGTTATTATGAGGGTTACTATGATTATAATGCTTGATAGCATAGTAATCATGATCATCATTCAGATTACAATAGCTATTATGATTATTATGGCTATTATGGCAATTATAATGGTTATTGTGGTTGTTTCCATGTCTATTATGGTTATTATCATGATTATTATGATTATTATGTTTCTTAGTACGATTATGACGAGTATTATGATAATCACTGAGATTCTTATGGCGATTACGACTATTACGATTATTATGGGTATAATAACGGTTATTAGGTTATTTCCATGATTAATCTGTTTATTATTACGATGTTATGATTATTAGAGTCAGTATAACTATTACTATGATTATTACGTCTATTATGATTGTTGCTATGATTATTATGATTATTATTATGATTGTTATGATTGTTGTGGTTATAATGACGATTACTATGATTATCATGGTTGATAGCATGGTAATCATGATCATCATTCAGATTACTACAGCTATTATGATTAATATGGTTATCATGGCTATTATAATGGTTATTATGGTTGTTTCCAAGTTTATTATGGTTATTGTCATGTTTATTATTATTATTATTATGACTGTTATGTTTGTTGTGGTTATTATGACGATTACTATGATTATAATGGTTCATAGCATGGTAGTTATGATCATCAGTCAGATTAATATAGCTATTACGATTATTATGGTTATTATGGCTATTATAACGGTTATTATGATTGATTCCAAGTCTATTACGGTTATGATCATTATTATTATGATTACTATGTCTCTTAGTATGATTATGACGAGTATTGTGACCATCACTGAGATTCCTACGGCGATTACGACTATTACGATTATTATGGCTATAATAACGATTATTAGGTTTTTTTCTTGACCATTCTGTTTATTATTACGATGTTATGACTATTACGGTTAGTATAACTATTACTATGATTATTACGGCTATTAGGATTGTAGCTATGATAATTATGATTATTATTATGATTCTTTTGATTGTTGTGGTTATTATGACGGTTACTATGATTATAGTTGTTGATAGTATGGTAGTTATGATCATCAGTCAGATTAATATAGCTATTATGGTTATTATGGTTATTATGGCTATTATAATGGTTATTATGATTGATTCCAAGTCTATTATGGTTATTATCATGATTATTATGATTATTACGCTTCTTAGTATGATTGTGAAGATTATTATGATCATTATTACGATTATTCTGGCTCTTATGGTTGTTAAGATTATTATGTATGTAATAACGATTATTAGGTTATTTCCTTGATTATTCTGTTTATTACTACGATGTTATGATTATTACAGTTAGTATAACTATTACTATGACTATTACGGCTATTATGATTGTTGCTATGATTATTATGATTATTATTATGATTGTTATGATTGTCGTGGTTATTATGAGGGTTACTATGATTATAATGCTTGATAGCATAGTAATCATGATCATCATTCAGATTACTATAGCTATTATTATTAATATGGTTTTCGTGGCTATTATAATGGTTATTATGGTTGTTTCCAAGTTTAATATGGTTATTGTCATGTTTATTATCATTATTATTATGATTGTTATGTTTGTTGTGGGTTTTAAGACGATTACTATGATTATAATTGTTGACAGCATGGTAATTATGATCATCATTCAGATTACGATAACTATTATGATTATTATGGTTAATATGGCTATTATAATGGTTATTATGGCTGTTTCCAAGTCTATTATGGTTATTCTCATGATTATTATGATTATAATGTTGCTTAGTATTATTGTGAGAGTTATTATGAGCATTATTATTATTATTCTGGTTATTATGGTTATTAAGATTGTTATGACTGTAATAACGATTATTAGGTTGTTTCCATGTTTATTCTGTATATTATAACGATGTTATGATTATTACAGTCAGTATAACTATTACTATGATTATTACGTCTATTATGATTGTTACTATGATTATTATGACTATTATTATGATTGTTATGTTTGTTGTGGGTATTATGACGATTACTATGATTATAATTGTTGATAGCATGGTAATTATGATCATCATTCAGGTTACTATGGCTATTAAGATTGTTATGGTTATTATGGCTATTATAATGGTTATTATGATTGTTTCCAAGACTATTATGGTTATTATTATGATTATTATTATTATAATGTTTCATAATATGGTTTTGATGATTATTATGATCATTATGATGATTACTCTGGTTATTATGGTTATTAAGATTACTATGGCTGTAATAACGTTTATTCGGTTATTTCTGATTATTCTGTTTATTATTACGATATTATGCTTATTACAGTTAGTATAGCTATTACTATGACTATTACGGCTATTATGATTGTTGCTATGGTTATTATGTATATTCTTATGATTGTTATGATTGTTGTGGTTATTATGACGATTACTATGATTATAATGGTTCATAGCATGGTAATCATGATCATGATTCAGATTACTATAGCTACTATGATTAATATGGTTATCAGGGCTATTATAATGGTTATTATGGTTGTTTCCAAGTTTATTATGGTTATTGTTATGTTTATTATCATTATTATTATGATTGCTATGTTTGTTGTGGTTATTATGACGATTACTATGATTATAATAGTTGATAGCATGGTAATTATGATCATCATTCAGATTACTATAACTATTATGATTATTATGGTTGTTATGGCTATTATAATGGTTATTATGGCTGTTTCCAAGTCTATTATGGTTATTATCATGATTATTATGATTATTATGTTTCTTTGCATGATTATGACGAATACTATGATCATCAATGACATTCTTATGGTGATTACGACTATTACGATTATTATGGCAATAATAACAATTATTCGGTTATTTCCATGATTATTCTGTTTATTATTACGATGTTATGATTATTACAGTCAGCATAACCATTACCATGATTATTACGTCTATTATGATTGTTCCTATGATTATTATGACTATTATTATGATTGTTATGATTGTTGTGGTTATTATGACGATTACCATGATTATAATGGTTCATAGCATGGTTATTATGATCATCATTCAGATTACTATAGCTATTACGATTATTATGGTTATTATGGCTATTATAATGGTTATTATGATTGATTCCAGGTCTATTACGCTTATTATCATTATTATTATGATTACTATGTTTCTTAGTATGATTATGACGAATATTATGATCATCACTGAGATTCTTACGGCGATTACGACTATTACGATTATTATGGCTATAATAACGATTATTAGGTTTTTTTCTTGACCATTCTGTTTATTATTACGATGTTATGACTATTACGGTTAGTATAACTATTACTATGACTATTACGGCTATTATGATTGTTGCTATGATTATTATGATTATTATTATGATTGTTATGATTGTCGTGGTTATTATGAGGGTTACTATGATTATAATGCTTGATAGCATAGTAATCATGATCATCATTCAGATTACTATAGCTATTATGATTAATATCATTATCAGGGCTATTATAATGGTTATTATGGTTGTTTCCAAGTTTATTATGGTTATTGTTATGTTTATTATCATTATTATTATGATTGCTATGTTTGTTGTGGTTATTATGACGATTACTATGATTATAATAGTTGATAGCATGGTAATTATGATCATCATTCAGATTACTATAACCATTATGATTATTATGGTTGTTATGGCTATTATAATGGTTATTATGGCTGTTTCCAAGTCTATTATGGTTATTATCATGATTATTATGATTATTATGTTTCTTAGCATGATTATGACGAATACTATGATCATCAATGACATTCTTATGGTGATTACGACTATTACGATTATTATGGCTGTAATAACGATTATTAGGTTATTTCCATGATTATTCTGTTTATTATTACGATGTTATGATTATTACAGTCAGCATAACCATTACCATGATTATTACGTCTATTATGATTGTTCCTATGTTTATTATGACTATTATTATGATTGTTATGATTGTTGTGGTTATTATGACGATTACCATGATTATAATGGTTCGTAGCATGGTTATTATGATCATCATTCAGATTACTATAACTATTACGATTATTATGGTTATTATGGCTATTATAATGGTTATTATGATTGATTCCAAGTCTATTACGCTTATTATCATTATTATTATGATTACTATGTTTCTTAGTATGATTATGACGAGTATTATGATCATCACTGAGATTCTTACGGCGATTACGACTATTACGATTATTATGGCTATAATAACGATTATTAGGTTTTTTTCTTGACCATTCTGTTTATTATTACGATGTTATGACTATTACGGTTAGTATAACTATTACTATGGGTATTACGGCTATTAGGATTGTAGCTATGATAATTATGATTATTATTATGATTCTTATGATTGTTGCGGTTATTATGACGGTTACTATGATTATAGTTGTTGATAGTATGGTAGTTATGATCATCAGTCAGATTAATATAGCTATTATCGTTATTATGGTTATTATGGCTATTATAATGGTTATTATGATTGATTCCAAGTCTATTATGGTTATTATCATGATTATTATGATTATTACGCTTCTTAGTATGATTGTGAGGATTAGTATGATCATTATTACGATTATTCTGGCTCTTATGGTTGTTAAGGTTATTATGTATGTAATAACGATTATTAGGTTATTTCCTTGATTATTCTGTTTATTACTACGATGTTATGATAATTACAGTTAGTATAACTATTACTATGACTATTACGGCTATTATGATTGTTGCTATGATTATTATGATTATTATTATGATTGTTATGATTGTCGTGGTTATTATGAGGGTTACTATGATTATAATGCTTGATAGCATAGTAATCATGATCATCATTCAGGTTACTATAGCTATTATGATTAATATCATTATCAGGGCTATTATAATGGTTATTATTGTTGTTTCCAAGTTTATTATGGGTATTGTCATGTTTATTATTATTATTATTATGACTGTTATGTTTGTTGTGGTTATTATGACGATTACTATGATTATAGTTGTTGATAGCATGGTAGTTATGATCATCAGTCAGATTAATATAGCTATTACGATTATTATGGTTATTATGGCTATTATAACGGTTATTATGATTGATTCCAAGTCTATTACGGTTATGATCATTATTATTATGATTACTATGTCTCTTAGTATGATTATGACGAGTATTATGACCATCACTGAGATTCCTACGGCGATTACGACTATTACGATTATTATGGCTATAATAACGATTATTAGGTTTTTTCCCTGATCATTCTGTTTATTATTACGATGTTATGACTATTACGGTTAGTATAACTATTACTATGATTATTACGGCTATTATGATTGTTGCTATGATAATTATGATTATTCCTATGAGTGTTATGATTGTCGTGGTTATCATGACGATTACTATGATTATAATGGTTGAAAGCATGTTTATTATGGTCATCATTAGGATTACTATGGCTATTAAGATTATTATGGTTATTATTGCTATTATAATGATTATTATGATTGTTTCCAAGTCTATTATGGTTATTATTATGATTATCATGATTATAATGTTTCATAGTATGGTTGTGATGATTATTATGATCATTATGATGATTATTCTGGTTATTATGGTTATTAGGATTATTATGGCTGTAATAACGTTTATTAGGTTATTTCCATGATTATTCTGTTTATTATTACGATGTTATGATTATTAGAGTCAGTATAACTATTACTATGATTATTACGTCTATTATGATTGTTGCTATGATTATTATGATTATTATTATGATTGTTATGATTGTTGTGGTTATTATGACGATTACTATGATTATCGTGGTTGATAGCATGGTAATCATGATCATCATTCAGATGAATACAGCTATTATGATGAATATGGTTATCATGGCTATTATAATGGTTATTATGGTTGTTTCCAAGTTTATTAAGGTTATTGTCATGTTTATTATCATTATTATTATGATTGTTATGTTTGTTGTGGGTTTTATGACGATTACTATAATTATAATTGTTCATAGCATGGTAATTATGATCATCATTCAGATGACTACAACTATTATGATTATTATGGTTGTTATAGCTATTATATTGGTTGTTATGGTTGTTTCCATTTCTATTATGGTTATTATCATGATTATTATGATTATTATGTTTCTTAGTACGATTATGACGAATATTAAGATAATCACTGAGATTCTTATGGCGATTGCGACTATTACGATTATTATGGCTGTAATAACGATTATTAGGTTATTTCCATGATTAGTCTGTTTATTATTACGATGTTATGATTATTACAGTCAGCATAACCATTACCATGATTATTACGTCTATTATGATTGTTCCTATGATTATTATGACTATTATTATGATTGTTATGATTGTTGTGGTTATTATGACGATTACCATGATTATAATGGTTCATAGCATGGTTATTATGATCATCATTCAGATTACTATAGCTATTACGATTATTATGGTTATTACGGCTATTATAATGGTTATTATGATTGATTCCAAGTCTATTACGCTTATTATCATTATTATTATGATTACTATGTTTCTTAGTATGATTATGACGAGTATTATGATCATCACTGAGATTCTTACGGCGATTACGACTATTACGATTATTATGGCTATAATAACGATTATTAGGTTTTTTTCTTGACCATTCTGTTTATTATTACGATGTTATGACTATTACGGTTAGTATAACTATTACTATGATTATTACGGCTATTAGGATTGTAGCTATGATAATTATGATTATTATTATGATTCTTATGATTGTTGTGGTTATTATGACGGTTACTATGATTATAGTTGTTGATAGTATGGTAGTTATGATTATCAGTCAGATTAATATAGCTATTATCGTTATTATGGTTATTATGGCTATTATAATGGTTATTATGATTGATTCCAAGTCTATTATGGTTATTATCATGATTATTATGATTATTACGCTTCTTAGTATGATTGTGAGGATTATTGTGATCATTATTACGATTATTCTGGCTCTTATGGTTGTTAAGATTATTATGGCTGTAATAACGTTTATTAGGTTATTTCCATGATTATTTTGTTTATTATTACGATGTTATGATTATTAGAGTCAGTATAACTATTACTATGATTATTACGTCTATTATGATTGTTGCTATGATTATTATGATTATTATTATGATTGTTATGATTGTTGTGGTTATTATGAGGGTTACTATGATTATAATGCTTGATAGCATAGTAATCATGATCATCATTCAGATTACTATAGCTATTATGATTAATATCATTACCAGGGCTATTATAATGGTTATTATTGTTGTTTCCAAGTTTATTATGGGTATTGTCATGTTTATTATCATTATTATTATGATTGTTATGTTTGTTGTGGTTATTATGACGATTACTATGATTATAGTTGTTGATAGCATGGTAATTATGATCATCAGTCAGATTAACATAGCTATTATGGTTATTATGATTATTATGGCTATTATAATGGTTATTAGGGTTGTTTCCAAGTCTATTATGGTTATTATCATGATTATTATGATTATTATGTTTCCTAGTATGATTGTGAGAATTATTATGATCATTATTACGATTATTCTGGTTATAATGGTTATTAAGATTATTATGGTTGTAATAACGATTATTAGGTTATTTCCATGATTATTCTGTATATTATAACGATGTTATGATTATTACAGTTAGTATAACGATTACTATGATTATTACGGCTATTATGATTGTTGCTATGATTGTTATGATTGTTGTGGGTATTATGACGATTACTATGATTATAATGGTTGATAGCATGGTAATCATGATCATCATTCAGATTGCTATAGCTATTATGATTAATACGGTTATCATGGCTATTATAATGGTTATTATGGTTGTTTCCAAGTTTATTATGGTTATTGTCTTGTTTATTATGATTATTATGTTTCTTAGTACGATTATGACGAATATTATGATAATCACTGAGATTCTTATGGCGATTACGACTATTGCGATTATTATGGCTGTAATAACTATTATTAGGTTATTTCCATGATTATTCTGTTTATTATTACGATGTTATGATTATTACAGTCAGTATAACTATTACCATGATTATTACGTCTATTATGATTGTTCCTATGATTATTATGACTATTATTATGATTGTTATGATTGTTGTGGGTATTATGACGATTACCATGATTATAATTGTTCATAGCATGGTTATTATGATCATCATTCAGATTACTATAGCTATTATGATTATTATGGTTATTATGGCTATTACAATGGTTATTATGGTTGATTCAAAGTCTATTACGGTTATTATCATTATTATTACGATTATTATGTTTCTTAGTATGATTATGACGAGTATTATGATCATCACTGAGATTCTTACGGTGATTACGACTATTACGATTATTATGGCTATAATAACGATTATTAGGTTTTTTTCTTGACCATTATGTTTATTATTACGATGTTAGGACCATTACGGTTAGTATAACTATTACTGTGACTATTACGGCTATTATGATTGCTGCTTTGATAATTATGATTATTATTATGATTTTTATGATTGTTGTGGTTATTATGACGATTACCATAATTATAATGGTTCATAGCATGGTTATTATGATCATCATTCAGATTACTATAGCTATTATGATTATTATGGTTATTATGGCTATTAGAATGGTTATTATGGTTGATTCCAAGTCTATTACGGTTATTATCATTATTATTACGATTATTATGTTTCTTAGTATGATTATGACGAGTATTATGATCATCACTGAGATTCTTACGGCGATTACGACTATTACGATTATTATGGCTATAATAACCATTATTAGGTTTTTTTCCTGATCATTCTGTTTATTATTACGATGTTATGACCATTACGGTTAGTATAACTATTACTATGACTATTACGGCTATTATGATTGCTGCTTTGATAATTATGATTATTATTATGATTTTTATGATTGTTGTGGTTGTTATGACGATTACTATGATTATAATGGTTGATAGCATGGTAGTTATGATCATCAGTCAGATTAATATAGCTATTATGGTTATTATGGTTATTATGGCTATTATAATGGTTATTAGGGTTGTTTCCAAGTCTATTATGGTTATTATTATGATTATTATGATTATAATGTTTCATAGTATGGTTGTGATGATTATTATGATCATTATGATGATTATTCTGGTTATTATGGTTATTAAGATTATTATGGCTGTAATAACGTTTATTAGGTTATTTCCATGATTATTTTGTTTATTATTACGATGTTATGATTATTAGAGTCAGTATAACTATTACTATGATTATTACGTCTATTATGATTGTTGCTATGATTATTATGATTATTATTATGATTGTTATGATTGTTGTGGTTATTATGAGTGTTACTATGATTATAATGCTTGATAGCATAGTAATCATGATCATCATTCAGATTACTATAGCTATTATGATTAATATCATTACCAGGGCTATTATAATGGTTATTATTGTTGTTTCCAAGTTTATTATGGGTATTGTCATGTTTATTATCATTATTATTATGATTGTTATGTTTGTTGTGGTTATTATGACGATTACTATGATTATAGTTGTTGATAGCATGGTAATTATGATCATCAGTCAGATTAACATAGCTATTATGGTTATTATGATTATTATGGCTATTATAATGGTTATTAGGGTTGTTTCCAAGTCTATTATGGTTATTATCATGATTATTATGATTATTATGTTTCCTAGTATGATTGTGAGAATTATTATGATCATTATTACGATTATTCTGGTTATAATGGTTATTAAGATTATTATGGTTGTAATAACGATTATTAGGTTATTTCCATGATTATTCTGTATATTATAACGATGTTATGATTATTACAGTTAGTATAACGATTACTATGATTATTACGGCTATTATGATTGTTGCTATGATTGTTATGATTGTTGTGGGTATTATGACGATTACTATGATTATAATGGTTGATAGCATGGTAATCATGATCATCATTCAGATTGCTATAGCTATTATGATTAATACGGTTAACATGGCTATTATAATGGTTATTATGGCTGTTTCCAAGTTTATTATGGTTATTGTCTTGTTTGTTATGATTATTATGTTTCTTAGTACGATTATGACGAATATTATGATAATCACTGAGATTCTTATGGCGATTACGACTATTACGATTATTATGGCTGTAATAACTATTATTAGGTTATTTCCATGATTATTCTGTTTATTATTACGATGTTATGATTATTACAGGCAGTATGACTATTACCATGATTATTACGTCTATTATGATTGTTCCTATGATTATTATGACTATTATTATGATTGTTATGATTGTTGTGGTTATTATGACGATTACCATAATTATAATGGTTCATAGCATGGTTATTATGATCATCATTCAGATTACTATAGCTATTATGATTATTATGGTTATTATGGCTATTAGAATGGTTATTATGGTTGATTCCAAGTCTATTACGGTTATTATCATTATTATTACGATTATTATGTTTCTTAGTATGATTATGACGAGTATTATGATCATCACTGAGATTCTTACGGCGATTACGACTATTACGATTATTATGGCTATAATAACCATTATTAGGTTTTTTTCCTGATCATTCTGTTTATTATTACGATGTTATGACCATTACGGTTAGTATAACTATTACTATGACTATTACGGCTATTATGATTGCTGCTTTGATAATTATGATTATTATTATGATTTTTATGATTGTTGTGGTTGTTATGACGATTACTATGATTATAATGGTTGATAGCATGGTAGTTATGATCATCAGTCAGATTAATATAGCTATTATGGTTATTATGGTTATTATGGCTATTATAATCGTTATTAGGGTTGTTTCCAAGTCTATTATGGTTATTATTATGATTATTATGATTATAATGTTTCATAGTATGGTTGTGATGATTATTATGATCATTATGATGATTATTCTGGTTATTATGGTTATTAAGATCATTATGGCTGTAATAACGTTTATTAGGTTATTTCCATGATTATTTTGTTTATTATTACGATGTTATGATTATTAGAGTCAGTATAACTATTACTATGATTATTACGTCTATTATGATTGTTGCTATGATTATTATGATTATTATTATGATTGTTATGATTGTTGTGGTTATTATGAGGGTTACTATGATTATAATGCTTGATAGCATAGTAATCATGATCATCATTCAGATTACTATAGCTATTATGATTAATATCATTACCAGGGCTATTATAATGGTTATTATGGTTGTTTCCAAGTTTATTATGGTTATTGTCATGTTTATTATTATTATTATTATGACTGTTATGTTTGTTGTGGTTATTATAACGATTACTATGATTATAGTTGTTGATAGCATGGTAGTTATGATCATCAGTCAGATTAATATAGCTATTACGATTATTATGGTTATTATGGCTATTATAACGGTTATTATGATTGATTCCAAGTCTATTACGGTTATGATCATTATTATTATGATTACTATGTCTCTTAGTATGATTATGACGAGTATTATGACCATCACTGAGATTCCTACGGCGATTACGACTATTACGATTATTATGGCTATAATAACGATTATTAGGTTTTTTCCCTGATCATTCTGTTTATTATTACGATGTTATGACTATTACGGTTAGTATAACTATTACTATGATTATTACGGCTATTATGATTGTTGCTATGATAATTATGATTATTCCTATGATTGTTATGACTGTCGTGGTTATCATGACGATTACTATGATTATAATGGTTGATAGCATGTTTATTATGGTCATCATTCGGATTACTATTGCTATTAAGATTATTATGGTTATTATTGCTATTATAATGGTTATTATGATTGTTTCCATGTCTATTATGGTTATTATTATGATTATCATGATTATAATGTTTCATAGTATGGTTGTGATGATTATTATGATCATTATGATGATTATTCTGGTTATTATGGTTATTAAGATTATTATGGCTGTAATAACGTTTATTAGGTAATTTCCATGATTATTCTGTTTATTATTACGTTGTTATGATTATTAGAGTCAGTATAACTATTACTATGATTATTACGTCTATTATGATTGTTGCTATGATTATTATGATTATTATTATGATTGTTATGATTGTTGTGGTTATTATGACGATTACTATGATTATCATGGTTGATAGCATGGTAATCATGATCATCATTCAGATTACTACAGCTATTATGATGAATATGGTTATCATGGCTATTATAATGGTTATTATGGTTGTTTCCAAGTTTATTATGGTTATTGTCATGTTTATTATCATTATTATTATGATTGTTATGTTTGTTGTGGGTTTTATGACGATTACTATAATTATAATTGTTGATAGCATGGTAATTATGATCATCATTCAGATGACTACAACTATTATGATTATTATGGTTGTTATAGCTATTATAATGGTTGTTATGGTTGTTTCCATGTCTATTATGGTTATTATCATGATTATTATGATTATTATGTTTCTTAGTACGATTATGACGAATATTAAGATAATCACTGAGATTCTTATGGCGATTGCGACTATTACGATTATTATGGCTGTAATAACGATTCTTAGGTTATTTCCATGATTATTCTGTTTATTATTACGATGTTATGATTATTACAGTCAGTATAACCATTACCATGATTATTACGTCTATTATGATTGTTCCTATGATTATTATGACTATTATTATGATTGTTATGATTGTTGTGGTTATTATGACGATTACCATGATTATAATGCTTCATAGCATGGTTATTATGATCATCATTTAGATTACTATAGCTATTACGATTATTATAGTTATTATGGCTATTATAATGGTTATTATGATTGATTCCAAGTCTATTACGCTTATTATCATTATTATTATGATTACTATGTTTCTTAGTATGATTATGACGAGTATTATGATCATCACTGAGATTCTTACGGCGATTACGACTATTACGATTATTATGGCTATAATAACGATTATTAGGTTTTTTTCTTGACCATTCTGTTTATTATTACGATGTTATGACTATTACGGTTAGTATAACTATTACTATGATTATTACGGCTATTAGGATTGTAGCTATGATAATTATGATTATTATTATGATTCTTATGATTGTTGTGGTTATTATGACGGTTACTATGATTATAATGGTTGATAGCATGGTAGTTATGATCATCAGTCAGATTAATATAGCTATTATGGTTATTATGGTTATTATGGCTATTATAATGGTTATTAGGGTTGTTTCCAAGTCTATTATGGTTATTATCATGATTATTATGATTATTACGCTTCTTAGTATGATTGTGAGGATTATTATGATCATTATTACGATTATTCTGGTTCTTATGGTTGTTAAGATTATTATGTATGTAATAACGATTATTAGGTTATTTCCTTGATTATTCTGTTTATTACTACGATGTTATGATTATTACAGTTAGTATAACTATTACTATGACTATTACGGCTATTATGATTGTTGCTATGATTATTATGATTATTATTATGATTGTTATGATTGTTGTGGTTATTATGAGGGTTACTATGATTATAATTGTTGATAGCATGGTAATTATGATCATCATTCAGATAACTACAACTATTATGATTATTATGGTTATTATGGCTATTATAATGGTTATTATGATTGATTCCAAGTCTATTACGGTTATTATCATTATTATTATGATTACTATGTTTCTTAGTATGATTATGACGAGTATTATGACCATCACTGAGATTCCTACGGCGATTACGACTATTACGATTATTATGGCTATAATAACGATTATTAGGTTTTTTCCCTGATCATTCTGTTCATTATTACGATGTTGTGACTATTACGGTTAGTATAACAATTACTATGATTATTACGGCTATTATGATTGTTGCTATGACAATTATGATTATTCCTATGATTGTTATGATTGTCGTGGTTATCATGACGATTACTATGATTATAATGGTTGATAGCATGGTTATTATGGTCATCATTCGGATTACTATGGCTATTAAGATTATTGTGGTTATTATTGCTATTATAATGGTTATTATGACTGTTTCCAAGTCTATTATGGTTATTATTATGATTATTATGATTATAATGTTTCATGGTATGGTTGTGATGATTATTATGATCATTATGATGATTATTCTGGTTATTATGGTTATTAAGATTATTATGGCTGTAATAACGTTTATTAGGTTATTTCCATGATTATTCTGTTTATTATTACGATGTTATGATTATTAGAGTCAGTATAACTATTACTATGATTATTACGTCTATTATGATTGTTGCTATGATTATTATGATTATTATTATGATTGTTATGATTGTTGTGGTTATTATGACGATTACTATGATTATCATGGTTGATAGCATGGTAATCATGATCATCATTCAGATTACTACAGCTATTATGATGAATATGGTTATCATGGCTATTATAATGGTTATTATGGTTGTTTCCAAGTTTATTATGGTTATTGTCATGTTTATTATCATTATTATTATGATTGTTATGTTTGTTGTGGGTTTTATGACGATTACTATAATTATAATTGTTGATAGCATGGTAATTATGATCATCATTCAGATGACTACAACTATTATGATTATTATGGTTGTTATAGCTATTATAATGGTTGTTATGGTTGTTTCCATGTCTATTATGGTTATTATCATGATTATTATGATTATTATGTTTCTTAGTACGATTATGACGAATATTATGATAATCACTGAGATTCTTATGGCGATTACGACTATTACGATTATTATGGCTGTAATAACTATTATTAGGTTATTTCCATGATTATTCTGTTTATTATTACGATGTTATGATTATTACAGGCAGTATGACTATTACCATGATTATTACGTCTATGATGATTGTTCCTATGATTATTATGACTATTATTATGATTGTTATGATTGTTGTGGTTATTATGACGATTACCATAATTATAATGGTTCATAGCATGGTTATTATGATCATCATTCAGATTACTATAGCTATTATGATTATTATGGTTATTATGGCTATTAGAATGGTTATTATGGTTGATTCCAAGTCTATTACGGTTATTATCATTATTATTACGATTATTATGTTTCTTAGTATGATTATGACGAGTATTATGATCATCACTGAGATTCTTACGGCGATTACGACTATTACGATTATTATGGCTATAATAACCATTATTAGGTTTTTTTCCTGATCATTCTGTTTATTATTACGATGTTATGACCATTACGGTTAGTATAACTATTACTATGACTATTACGGCTATTATGATTGCTGCTTTGATAATTATGATTATTATTATGATTTTTATGATTGTTGTGGTTGTTATGACGATTACTATGATTATAATGGTTGATAGCATGGTAGTTATGATCATCAGTCAGATTAATATAGCTATTATGGTTATTATGGTTATTATGGCTATTATAATCGTTATTAGGGTTGTTTCCAAGTCTATTATGGTTATTATTATGATTATTATGATTATAATGTTTCATAGTATGGTTGTGATGATTATTATGATCATTATGATGATTATTCTGGTTATTATGGTTATTAAGATTATTATGGCTGTAATAACGTTTATTAGGTTATTTCCATGATTATTTTGTTTATTATTACGATGTTATGATTATTAGAGTCAGTATAACTATTACTATGATTATTACGTCTATTATGAT
Source organism: Calliopsis andreniformis (assembly GCF_051401765.1). Taxonomy (NCBI): domain Eukaryota; kingdom Metazoa; phylum Arthropoda; class Insecta; order Hymenoptera; family Andrenidae; genus Calliopsis; species Calliopsis andreniformis. The sequence continues at coordinate 466,107 of NW_027480680.1, forward strand.
TGTTGCTATGATTATTATGATTATTATTATGATTGTTATGATTGTTGTGGTTATTATGAGGGTTACTATGATTATAATGCTTGATAGCATAGTAATCATGATCATCATTCAGATTACTATAGCTATTATGATTAATATCATTACCAGGGCTATTATAATGGTTATTATTGTTGTTTCCAAGTTTATTATGGGTATTGTCATGTTTATTATCATTATTATTATGATTGTTATGTTTGTTGTGGTTATTATGACGATTACTATGATTATAGTTGTTGATAGCATGGTAATTATGATCATCAGTCAGATTAACATAGCTATTATGGTTATTATGATTATTATGGCTATTATAATGGTTATTAGGGTTGTTTCCAAGTCTATTATGGTTATTATCATGATTATTATGATTATTATGTTTCCTAGTATGATTGTGAGAATTATTATGATCATTATTACGATTATTCTGGTTATAATGGTTATTAAGATTATTATGGTTGTAATAACGATTATTAGGTTATTTCCATGATTATTCTGTATATTATAACGATGTTATGATTATTACAGTTAGTATAACGATTACTATGATTATTACGGCTATTATGATTGTTGCTATGATTGTTATGATTGTTGTGGGTATTATGACGATTACTATGATTATAATGGTTGATAGCATGGTAATCATGATCATCATTCAGATTGCTATAGCTATTATGATTAATACGGTTAACATGGCTATTATAATGGTTATTATGGCTGTTTCCAAGTTTATTATGGTTATTGTCTTGTTTGTTATGATTATTATGTTTCTTAGTACGATTATGACGAATATTATGATAATCACTGAGATTCTTATGGCGATTACGACTATTACGATTATTATGGCTGTAATAACTATTATTAGGTTATTTCCATGATTATTCTGTTTATTATTACGATGTTATGATTATTACAGGCAGTATGACTATTACCATGATTATTACGTCTATTATGATTGTTCCTATGATTATTATGACTATTATTATGATTGTTATGATTGTTGTGGTTATTATGACGATTACCATAATTATAATGGTTCATAGCATGGTTATTATGATCATCATTCAGATTACTATAGCTATTATGATTATTATGGTTATTATGGCTATTAGAATGGTTATTATGGTTGATTCAAGTCTATTACGGTTATTATCATTATTATTACGATTATTATGTTTCTTAGTATGATTATGACGAGTATTATGATCATCACTGAGATTCTTACGGCGATTACGACTATTACGATTATTATGGCTATAATAACCATTATTAGGTTTTTTTCCTGATCATTCTGTTTATTATTACGATGTTATGACCATTACGGTTAGTATAACTATTACTATGACTATTACGGCTATTATGATTGCTGCTTTGATAATTATGATTATTATTATGATTTTTATGATTGTTGTGGTTGTTATGACGATTACTATGATTATAATGGTTGATAGCATGGTAGTTATGATCATCAGTCAGATTAATATAGCTATTACGGTTATTATGGTTATTATGGCTATTATAATCGTTATTAGGGTTGTTTCCAAGTCTATTATGGTTATTATTATGATTATTATGATTATAATGTTTCATAGTATGGTTGTGATGATTATTATGATCATTATGATGATTATTCTGGTTATTATGGTTATTAAGATTATTATGGCTGTAATAACGTTTATTAGGTTATTTCCATGATTATTTTGTTTATTATTACGATGTTATGATTATTAGAGTCAGTATAACTATTACTATGATTATTACGTCTATTATGATTGTTGCTATGATTATTATGATTATTATTATGATTGTTATGATTGTTGTGGTTATTATGAGGGTTACTATGATTATAATCCTTGATAGCATAGTAATCATGATCATCATTCAGATTACTATAGCTATTATGATTAATATCATTACCAGGGCTATTATAATGGTTATTATTGTTGTTTCCAAGTTTATTATGGGTATTGTCATGTTTATTATCATTATTATTATGATTGTTATGTTTGTTGTGGTTATTATGACGATTACTATGATTATAGTTGTTGATAGCATGGTAATTATGATCATCAGTCAGATTAACATAGCTATTATGGTTATTATGATTATTATGGCTATTATAACGGTTATTAGGGTTGTTTCCAAGTCTATTATGGTTATTATCATGATTACTATGATTATTATGTTTCCTAGTATGATTGTGAGAATTATTATGATCATTATTACGATTATTCTGGTTATAATGGTTATTAAGATTATTATGGTTGTAATAACGATTATTAGGTTATTTCCATGATTATTCTGTATATTATAACGATGTTATGATTATTACAGTTAGTATAACGATTACTATGATTATTACGGCTATTATGATTGTTGCTATGATTGTTATGATTGTTGTGGGTATTATGACGATTACTATGATTATAATGGTTGATAGCATGGTAATCATGATCATCATTCAGATTGCTATAGCTATTATGATTAATACGGTTAACATGGCTATTATAATGGTTATTATGGCTGTTTCCACGTTTATTATGGTTATTGTCTTGTTTGTTATGATTATTATGTTTCTTAGTACGATTATGACGAATATTATGATAATCACTGAGATTCTTATGGCGATTACGACTATTACGATTATTATGGCTGTAATAACTATTATTAGGTTATTTCCATGATTATTCTGTTTATTATTACGATGTTATGATTATTACAGGCAGTATGACTATTACCATGATTATTACGTCTATTATGATTGTTCCTATGATTATTATGACTATTATTATGATTGTTATGATTGTTGTGGTTATTATGACGATTACCATAATTATAATGGTTCATAGCATGGTTATTATGATCATCATTCAGATTACTATAGCTATTATGATTATTATGGTTATTATGGCTATTAGAATGGTTATTATGGTTGATTCCAAGTCTATTACGGTTATTATCATTATTATTACGATTATTATGTTTCTTAGTATGATTATGACGAGTATTATGATCATCACTGAGATTCTTACGGCGATTACGACTATTACGATTATTATGGCTATAATAACCATTATTAGGTTTTTTTCCTGATCATTCTGTTTATTATTACGATGTTATGACCATTACGGTTAGTATAACTATTACTATGACTATTACGGCTATTATGATTGCTGCTTTGATAATTATGATTATTATTATGATTTTTATGATTGTTGTGGTTGTTATGACGATTACTATGATTATAATGGTTGATAGCATGGTAGTTATGATCATCAGTCAGATTAATATAGCTATTATGGTTATTATGGTTATTATGGCTATTATAATCGTTATTAGGGTTGTTTCCAAGTCTATTATGGTTATTATTATGATTATTATGATTATAATGTTTCATAGTATGGTTGTGATGATTATTATGATCATTATGATGATTATTCTGGTTATTATGGTTATTAAGATTATTATGGCTGTAATAACGTTTATTAGGTTATTTCCATGATTATTTTGTTTATTCTTACGATGTTATGATTATTAGAGTCAGTATAACTATTACTATGATTATTACGTCTATTATGATTGTTGCTATGATTATTATGATTATTATTATGATTGTTATGATTGTTGTGGTTATTATGAGGGTTACTATGATTATAATGCTTGATAGCATAGTAATCATGATCATCATTCAGATTACTATAGCTATTATGATTAATATCATTACCAGGGCTATTATAATGGTTATTATGGTTGTTTCCAAGTTTATTATGGTTATTGTCATGTTTATTTTTATTATTATTATGACTGTTATGTTTGTTGTGGTTATTATAACGATTACTATGATTATAGTTGTTGATAGCATGGTAGTTATGATCATCAGTCAGATTAATATAGCTATTACGATTATTATGGTTATTATGGCTATTATAACGGTTATTATGATTGATTCCAAGTCTATTACGGTTATGATCATTATTATTATGATTACTATGTCTCTTAGTATGATTATGACGAGTATTATGACCATCACTGAGATTCCTACGGCGATTACGACTATTACGATTATTATGGCTATAATAACGATTATTAGGTTTTTTCCCTGATCATTCTGTTTATTATTACGATGTTATGACTATTACGGTTAGTATAACTATTACTATGATTATTACGGCTATTATGATTGTTGCTATGATAATTATGATTATTCCTATGATTGTTATGACTGTCGTGGTTATCATGACGATTACTATGATTATAATGGTTGATAGCATGGTTATTATGGTCATCATTCGGATTACTATGGCTATTAAGATTATTGTGGTTATTATTGCTATTATAATGGTTATTATGACTGTTTCCAAGTCTATTATGGTTATTATTATGATTATTATGATTATAATGTTTCATGGTATGGTTGTGATGATTATTATGATCATTATGATGATTATTCTGGTTATTATGGTTATTAAGATTATTATGGCTGTAATAACGTTTATTAGGTTATTTCCATGATTATTCTGTTTATTATTACGATGTTATGATTATTAGAGTCAGTATAACTATTACTATGATTATTACGTCTATTATGATTGTTGCTATGATTATTATGATTATTATTATGATTGTTATGATTGTTGTGGTTATTATGACGATTACTATGATTATCATGGTTGATAGCATGGTAATCATGATCATCATTCAGATTACTACAGCTATTATGATGAATATGGTTATCATGGCTATTATAATGGTTATTATGGTTGTTTCCAAGTTTATTATGGTTATTGTCATGTTTATTATCATTATTATTATGATTGTTATGTTTGTTGTGGGTTTTATGACGATTACTATAATTATAATTGTTGATAGCATGGTAATTATGATCATCATTCAGATGACTACAACTATTATGATTATTATGGTTGTTATAGCTATTATAATGGTTGTTATGGTTGTTTCCATGTCTATTATGGTTATTATCATGATTATTATGATTATTATGTTTCTTTGTACGATTATGACGAATATTAAGATAATCACTGAGATTCTTATGGCGATTGCGACTATTACGATTATTATGGCTGTAATAACGATTATTAGGTTATTTCCATGATTATTCTGTTTATTATTACGATGTTATGATTATTACAGTCAGTATAACCATTACCATGATTATTACGTCTATTATGATTGTTCCTATGATTATTATGACTATTATTATGATTGTTATGATTGTTGTGGTTATTATGACGATTACCATGATTATAATGCTTCATAGCATGGTTATTATGATCATCATTTAGATACCTATAGCTATTACGATTATTATGGTTATTATGGCTATTATAATGGTTATTATGATTGATTCCAAGTCTATTACGCTTATTATCATTATTATTATGATTACTATGTTTCTTAGTATGATTATGACGAGTATTATGATCATCACTGAGATTCTTACGGCGATTACGACTATTACGATTATTATGGCTATAATAACGATTATTAGGTTTTTTTCTTGACCATTCTGTTTATTATTACGATGTTATGACTATTACGGTTAGTATAACTATTACTATGATTATTACGGCTATTAGGATTGTAGCTATGATAATTATGATTATTATTATGATTCTTATGATTGTTGTGGTTATTATGACGGTTACTATGATTATAATGGTTGATAGCATGGTAGTTATGATAATCAGTCAGATTAATATAGCTATTATGGTTATTATGGTTATTATGGCTATTATAATGGTTATTAGGGTTGTTTCCAAGTCTATTATGGTTATTATCATGATTATTATGATTATTACGCTTCTTAGTATGATTGTGAGGATTATTATGATCATTATTACGATTATTCTGGTTCTTATGGTTGTTAAGATTATTATGAATGTAATAACGATTATTAGGTTATTTCCTTGATTATTCTGTTTATTACTACGATGTTATGATTATTACAGTTAGTATAACTATTACTATGACTATTACGGCTATTATGATTGTTGCTATGATTATTATGATTATTATTATGATTGTTATGATTGTTGTGGTTATTATGAGGGTTACTATGATTATAATTGTTGATAGCATGGTAATTATGATCATCATTCAGATAACTACAACTATTATGATTATTATGGCTATTATGGCAATTATAATGGTTATTGTGGTTGTTTCCATGTCTATTATGGTTATTATCATGATTATTATGATTATTATGTTTCTTAGTACGATTATGACGAGTATTATGATAATCACTGAGATTCTTATGGCGATTACGACTATTACGATTATTATGGGTATAATAACGGTTATTAGGTTATTTCCATGATTAATCTGTTTATTATTACGATGTTATGATTATTAGAGTCAGTATAACTATTACTATGATTATTACGTCTATTATGATTGTTGCTATGATTATTATGATTATTATTATGATTGTTATGATTGTTGTGGTTATTATGACGAGTACTATGATTATCATGGTTGATAGCATGGTAATCATGATCATCATTCAGATTACTACAGCTATTATGATTAATATGGTTATCATGGCTATTATAATGGTTATTATGGTTGTTTCCAAGTTTATTATGGTTATTGTCATGTTTATTATTATTATTATTATGACTGTTATGTTTGTTGTGGTTATTATGACGATTACTATGATTATAGTTGTTGATAGCATGGTAGTTATGTTCATCAGTCAGATTAATATAGCTATTACGATTATTATGGTTATTATGGCTATTATAACGGTTATTATGATTGATTCCAAGTCTATTACGGTTATGATCATTATTATTATGATTACTATGTCTGTTAGTATGATTATGACGAGTAATATGACCATCACTGAGATTCCTACGGCGATTACGACTATTAAGATTATTATGGCTATAATAACGATTATTAGGTTTTTTCCCTGATCATTCTGTTTATTATTACGATGTTATGACTATTACGGTTAGTATAACTATTACTATGATTATTACGGCTATTATGATTGTTGCTATGATAATTATGATTATTCCTATGATTGTTATGATTGTCGTGGTTATCATGACGATTACTATGATTATAATGGTTGATAGCATGTTTATTATGGTCATCATTCGGATTACTATTGCTATTAAGATTATTATGGTTATTATTGCTATTATAATGGTTATTATGATTGTTTCCATGTCTATTATGGTTATTATTATGATTATCATGATTATAATGTTTCATAGTATGGTTGTGATGATTATTATGATCATTATGATGATTATTCTGGTTATTATGGTTATTAAGATTATTATGGCTGTAATAACGTTTATTAGGTTATTTCCATGATTATTCTGTTTATTATTACGATGTTATGATTATTAGAGTCAGTATAACTATTACTATGATTATTACGTCTATTATGATTGTTGCTATGATTATTATGATTATTATTATGATTGTTATGATTGTTGTGGTTATTATGAGGGTTACTATGATTATAATGCTTGATAGCATAGTAATCATGATCATCATTCAGATTACTATAGCTATTATGATTAATATCATTACCAGGGCTATTATAATGGTTATTATTGTTGTTTCCAAGTTTATTATGGGTATTGTCATGTTTATTATCATTATTATTATGATTGTTATGTTTGTTGTGGTTATTATGACGATTACTATGATTATAGTTGTTGATAGCATGGTAATTATGATCATCAGTCAGATTAACATAGCTATTATGGTTATTATGATTATTATGGCTATTATAATGGTTATTAGGGTTGTTTCCAAGTCTATTATGGTTATTATCATGATTATTATGATTATTATGTTTCCTAGTATGATTGTGAGAATTATTATGATCATTATTACGATTATTCTGGTTATAATGGTTATTAAGATTATTATGGTTGTAATAACGATTATTAGGTTATTTCCATGATTATTCTGTATATTATAACGATGTTATGATTATTACAGTTAGTATAACGATTACTATGATTATTACGGCTATTATGATTGTTGCTATGATTGTTATGATTGTTGTGGGTATTATGACGATTACTATGATTATAATGGTTGATAGCATGGTAATCATGATCATCATTCAGATTGCTATAGCTATTATGATTAATACGGTTAACATGGCTATTATAATGGTTATTATGGCTGTTTCCAAGTTTATTATGGTTATTGTCTTGTTTGTTATGATTATTATGTTTCTTAGTACGATTATGACGAATATTATGATAATCACTGAGATTCTTATGGCGATTACGACTATTACGATTATTATGGCTGTAATAACTATTATTAGGTTATTTCCATGATTATTCTGTTTATTATTACGATGTTATGATTATTACAGGCAGTATGACTATTACCATGATTATTACGTCTATTATGATTGTTCCTATGATTATTATGACTATTATTATGATTGTTATGATTGTTGTGGTTATTATGACGATTACCATAATTATAATGGTTCATAGCATGGTTATTATGATCATCATTCAGATTACTATAGCTATTATGATTATTATGGTTATTATGGCTATTAGAATGGTTATTATGGTTGATTCCAAGTCTATTACGGTTATTATCATTATTATTACGATTATTATGTTTCTTAGTATGATTATGACGAGTATTATGATCATCACTGAGATTCTTACGGCGATTACGACTATTACGATTATTATGGCTATAATAACCATTATTAGGTTTTTTTCCTGATCATTCTGTTTATTATTACGATGTTATGACCATTACGGTTAGTATAACTATTACTATGACTATTACGGCTATTATGATTGCTGCTTTGATAATTATGATTATTATTATGATTTTTATGATTGTTGTGGTTGTTATGACGATTACTATGATTATAATGGTTGATAGCATGGTAGTTATGATCATCAGTCAGATTAATATAGCTATTATGGTTATTATGGTTATTATGGCTATTATAATCGTTATTAGGGTTGTTTCCAAGTCTATTATGGTTATTATTATGATTATTATGATTATAATGTTTCATAGTATGGTTGTGATGATTATTATGATCATTATGATGATTATTCTGGTTATTATGGTTATTAAGATTATTATGGCTGTAATAACGTTTATTAGGTTATTTCCATGATTATTTTGTTTATTATTACGATGTTATGATTATTAGAGTCAGTATAACTATTACTATGATTATTACGTCTATTATGATTGTTGCTATGATTATTATGATTATTATTATGATTGTTATGATTGTTGTGGTTATTATGAGGGTTACTATGATTATAATGCTTGATAGCATAGTAATCATGATCATCATTCAGATTACTATAGCTATTATGATTAATATCATTACCAGGGCTATTATAATGGTTATTATTGTTGTTTCCAAGTTTATTATGGGTATTGTCATGTTTATTATCATTATTATTATGATTGTTATGTTTGTTGTGGTTATTATGACGATTACTATGATTATAGTTGTTGATAGCATGGTAATTATGATCATCAGTCAGATTAACATAGCTATTATGGTTATTATGATTATTATGGCTATTATAATGGTTATTAGGGTTGTTTCCAAGTCTATTATGGTTATTATCATGATTATTATGATTATTATGTTTCCTAGTATGATTGTGAGAATTATTATGATCATTATTACGATTATTCTGGTTATAATGGTTATTAAGATTATTATGGTTGTAATAACGATTATTAGGTTATTTCCATGATTATTCTGTATATTATAACGATGTTATGATTATTACAGTTAGTATAACGATTACTATGATTATTACGGCTATTATGATTGTTGCTATGATTGTTATGATTGTTGTGGGTATTATGACGATTACTATGATTATAATGGTTGATAGCATGGTAATCATGATCATCATTCAGATTGCTATAGCTATTATGATTAATACGGTTAACATGGCTATTATAATGGTTATTATGGCTGTTTCCAAGTTTATTATGGTTATTGTCTTGTTTGTTATGATTATTATGTTTCTTAGTACGATTATGACGAATATTATGATAATCACTGAGATTCTTATGGCGATTACGACTATTACGATTATTATGGCTGTAATAACTATTATTAGGTTATTTCCATGATTATTCTGTTTATTATTACGATGTTATGATTATTACAGGCAGTATGACTATTACCATGATTATTACGTCTATTATGATTGTTCCTATGATTATTATGACTATTATTATGATTGTTATGATTGTTGTGGTTATTATGACGATTACCATAATTATAATGGTTCATAGCATGGTTATTATGATCATCATTCAGATTACTATAGCTATTATGATTATTATGGTTATTATGGCTATTAGAATGGTTATTATGGTTGATTCCAAGTCTATTACGGTTATTATCATTATTATTACGATTATTATGTTTCTTAGTCATGATTATGACGAGTATTATGATCATCACTGAGATTCTTACGGCGATTACGACTATTACGATTATTATGGCTATAATAACCATTATTAGGTTTTTTTCCTGATCATTCTGTTTATTATTACGATGTTATGACCATTACGGTTAGTATAACTATTACTATGACTATTACGGCTATTATGATTGCTGCTTTGATAATTATGATTATTATTATGATTTTTATGATTGTTGTGGTTATTATGACGATTACTATGATTACAATGGTTGATAGCATGGTAGTTATGATCATCAGTCAGATTAATATAGCTATTATGGTTATTATGGTTATTATGGCTATTATAATGGTTATTAGGGTTGTTTCCAAGTCTATTATGGTTATTATTATGATTATTATGATTATAATGTTTCATAGTATGGTTGTGAAATTATTATGATCATTATGATGATTATTCTGGTTATTATGGTTATTAATCTTATTATGGCTATAATAACGTTTATTAGGTTATTTCCATGATTATTCTGTTTATTATTACGATGTTATGATTATTAGAGTCAGTATAACTATTACTATCATTATTACGTCTATTATGATTGTTGCTATGATTATTATGATTATTATTATGATTGTTATGATTGTTGTGGTTATTATGACGATTACTATGATTATCATGGTTGATAGCATGGTAATCATGATCATCATTCAGATTACTACAGCTATTATGATTAATATGGTTAGCATGGCTATTATAATGGTTATTATGGTTGTTTCCAAGTTTATTATGGTTATTGTCATGTTTATTATTATTATTATTATGACTGTTATGTTTGTTGTGGTTATTATAACGATTACTATGATTATAGTTGTTGATAGCATGGTAGTTATGATCATCAGTCAGATTAATATAGCTATTACGATTATTATGGTTATTATGGCTATTATAACGGTTATTATGATTGATTCCAAGTCTATTACGGTTATGATCATTATTATTATGATTACTATGTCTCTTAGTATGATTATGACGAGTATTATGACCATCACTGAGATTCCTACGGCGATTACGACTATTACGATTATTATGGCTATAATAACGATTATTAGGTTTTTTCCCTGATCATTCTGTTTATTATTACGATGTTATGACTATTACGGTTAGTATAACTATTACTATGATTATTACGGCTATTATGATTGTTGCTATGATAATTATGATTATTCCTATGATTGTTATGACTGTCGTGGTTATCATGACGATTACTATGATTATAATGGTTGATAGCATGTTTATTATGGTCATCATTCGGATTACTATTGCTATTAAGATTATTATGGTTATTATTGCTATTATAATGGTTATTATGATTGTTTCCATGTCTATTATGGTTATTATTATGATTATCATGATTATAATGTTTCATAGTATGGTTGTGATGATTATTATGATCATTATGATGATTATTCTGGTTATTATGGTTATTAAGATTATTATGGCTGTAATAACGTTTATTAGGTTATTTCCATGATTATTCTGTTTATTATTACGTTGTTATGATTATTAGAGTCAGTATAACTATTACTATGATTATTACGTCTATTATGATTGTTGCTATGATTATTATGATTATTATTATGATTGTTATGATTGTTGTGGTTATTATGACGATTACTATGATTATCATGGTTGATAGCATGGTAATCATGATCATCATTCAGATTACTACAGCTATTATGATGAATATGGTTATCATGGCTATTATAATGGTTATTATGGTTGTTTCCAAGTTTATTATGGTTATTGTCATGTTTATTATCATTATTATTATGATTGTTATGTTTGTTGTGGGTTTTATGACGATTACTATAATTATAATTGTTGATAGCATGGTAATTATGATCATCATTCAGATGACTACAACTATTATGATTATTATGGTTGTTATAGCTATTATAATGGTTGTTATGGTTGTTTCCATGTCTATTATGGTTATTATCATGATTATTATGATTATTATGTTTCTTAGTACGATTATGACGAATATTAAGATAATCACTGAGATTCTTATGGCGATTGCGACTATTACGATTATTATGGCTGTAATAACGATTATTAGGTTATTTCCATGATTATTCTGTTTATTATTACGATGTTATGATTATTACAGTCAGTATAACCATTACCATGATTATTACGTCTATTATGATTGTTCCTATGATTATTATGACTATTATTATGATTGTTATGATTGTTGTGGTTATTATGACGATTACCATGATTATAATGCTTCATAGCATGGTTATTATGATCATCATTTAGATTACTATAGCTATTACGATTATTATGGTTATTATGGCTATTATAATGGTTATTATGATTGATTCCAAGTCTATTACGCTTATTATCATTATTATTATGATTACTATGTTTCTTAGTATGATTATGACGAGTATTATGATCATCACTGAGATTCTTACGGCGATTACGACTATTACGATTATTATGGCTATAATAACGATTATTAGGTTTTTTTCTTGACCATTCTGTTTATTATTACGATGTTATGACTATTACGGTTAGTATAACTATTACTATGATTATTACGGCTATTAGGATTGTAGCTATGATAATTATGATTATTATTATGATTCTTATGATTGTTGTGGTTATTATGACGGTTACTATGATTATAATGGTTGATAGCATGGTAGTTATGATAATCAGTCAGATTAATATAGCTATTATGGTTATTATGGTTATTATGGCTATTATAATGGTTATTAGGGTTGTTTCCAAGTCTATTATGGTTATTATCATGATTATTATGATTATTACGCTTCTTAGTATGATTGTGAGGATTATTATGATCATTATTACGATTATTCTGGTTCTTATGGTTGTTAAGATTATTATGTATGTAATAACGATTATTAGGTTATTTCCTTGATTATTCTGTTTATTACTACGATGTTATGATTATTACAGTTAGTATAACTATTACTATGACTATTACGGCTATTATGATTGTTGCTATGATTATTATGATTATTATTATGATTGTTATGATTGTTGTGGTTATTATGAGGGTTACTATGATTATAATTGTTGATAGCATGGTAATTATGATCATCATTCAGATAACTACAACTATTATGATTATTATGGCTATTATGGCAATTATAATGGTTATTGTGGTTGTTTCCATGTCTATTATGGTTATTATCATGATTATTATGATTATTATGTTTCTTAGTACGATTATGACGAGTATTATGATAATCACTGAGATTCTTATGGCGATTACGACTATTACGATTATTATGGGTATAATAACGGTTATTAGGTTATTTCCATGATTAATCTGTTTATTATTACGATGTTATGATTATTAGAGTCAGTATAACTATTACTATGATTATTACGTCTATTATGATTGTTGCTATGATTATTATGATTATTATTATGATTGTTATGATTGTTGTGGTTATTATGACGATTACTATGATTATCATGGTTGATAGCATGGTAATCATGATCATCATTCAGATTACTACAGCTATTATGATTAATATGGTTATCATGGCTATTATAATGGTTATTATGGTTGTTTCCAAGTTTATTATGGTTATTGTCATGTTTATTATTATTATTATTATGACTGTTATGTTTGTTGTGGTTATTATGACGATTACTATGATTATAGTTGTTGATAGCATGGTAGTTATGATCATCAGTCAGATTAATATAGCTATTACGATTATTATGGTTATTATGGCTATTATAACGGTTATTATGATTGATTCCAAGTCTATTACGGTTATGATCATTATTATTATGATTACTATGTCTCTTAGTATGATTATGACGAGTAATATGACCATCACTGAGATTCCTACGGCGATTACGACTATTAAGATTATTATGGCTATAATAACGATTATTAGGTTTTTTCCCTGATCATTCTGTTTATTATTACGATGTTATGACTATTACGGTTAGTATAACTATTACTATGATTATTACGGCTATTATGATTGTTGCTATGATAATTATGATTATTCCTATGATTGTTATGATTGTCGTGGTTATCATGACGATTACTATGATTATAATGGTTGATAGCATGTTTATTATGGTCATCATTCGGATTACTATTGCTATTAAGATTATTATGGTTATTATTGCTATTATAATGGTTATTATGATTGTTTCCATGTCTATTATGGTTATTATTATGATTATCATGATTATAATGTTTCATAGTATGGTTGTGATGATTATTATGATCATTATGATGATTATTCTGGTTATTATGGTTATTAAGATTATTATGGCTGTAATAACGTTTATTAGGTTATTTCCATGATTATTCTGTTTATTATTACGATGTTATGATTATTAGAGTCAGTATAACTATTACTATGATTATTACGTCTATTATGATTGTTGCTATGATTATTATGATTATTATTATGATTGTTATGATTGTTGTGGTTATTATGGCGATTACTATGATTATCATGGTTGATAGCATGGTAATCATGATCATCATTCAGATTACTACAGCTATTATGATGAATATGGTTATCATGGCTATTGTAATGGTTATTATGGTTGTTTCCAAGTTTATTATGGTTATTGTCATGTTTATTATCATTATTATTATGATTGTTATGTTTGTTGTGGGTTTTATGACGATTACTATAATTATAATTGTTGATAGCATGGTAATTATGATCATCATTCAGATGACTACAACTATTATGATTATTATGGTTGTTATAGCTATTATAATGGTTGTTATGGTTGTTTCCATGTCTATTATGGTTATTATCATGATTATTATGATTATTATGTTTCTTAGTACGATGATGACGAATATTAAGATAATCACTGAGATTCTTATGGCGATTGCGACTATTACGATTATTATGGCTGTAATAACGATTATTAGGTTATTTCCATGATTATTCTGTTTATTATTACGATGTTATGATTATTACAGTCAGTATAACCATTACCATAATTACTACGTCTATCATGATTGTTCCTATGATTATTACGACTATTATTATGATTGTTATGATTGTTGTGGTTATTATGAGGATTACAATGATTATAATGGTTCATAGCATGGTTATTATGATCATCATTCAGATTACTATAGCTATTACGATTATTATGGTTATTATGGCTATTATAATGGTTATTATGATTGATTCCAAGTCTATTACGCTTATTATCATTATTATTATGATTACTATGTTTCTTAGTATGATTATGACGAGTATTATGATCATCACTGAGATTCTTACGGCGATTACGACTATTACGATTATTATGGCTATAATAACCATTATTAGGTTTTTTTCCTGATCATTCTGTTTATTATTACGATGTTATGACCATTACGGTTAGTATAACTATTACTATGACTATTACGGCTATTATGATTGCTGCTTTGATAATTATGATTATTATTATGATTTTTATGATTGTTGTGGTTGTTATGACGATTACTATGATTATAATGGTTGATAGCATGGTAGTTATGATCATCAGTCAGACTAATATAGCTATTAAGGTTATTATGGTTATTATGGCTATTATAATGGTTATTAGGGTTGTTTCCAAGTCTATTATGGTTATTATTATGATTATTATGATTATAATGTTTCATAGTATGGTTGTGATGATTATTATGATCATTATGATGATTATTCTGGTTATTATGGTTATTAGGATTATTATGGCTGTAATAACGTTTATTAGGTTATTTCCATGATTATTCTGTTTATTATTACGATGTTATGATTATTAGAGTCAGTATAACTATTACTATGATTATTACGTCTATTATGATTGTTGCTATGATTATTATGATTATTATTATGATTGTTATGATTGTTGTGGTTATTATGACGATTACTATGATTATCATGGTTGATAGCATGGTAATCATGATCATCATTCAGATTACTACAGCTATTATGATTAATATGGTTAGCATGGCTATTATAATGGTTATTATGGTTGTTTCCAAGTTTATTATGGTTATTGTCATGTTTATTATTATTATTATTATGATTTTTATGATTGTTGTGGTTGTTATGACGATTACTATGATTATAATGGTTGATAGCATGGTAGTTATGATCATCAGTCAGATTAATATAGCTATTAAGGTTATTATGGTTATTATGGCTATTATAATGGTTATTAGGGTTGTTTCCAAGTCTATTATGGTTATTATTATGATTATTATGATTATAATGTTTCATAGTATGGTTGTGGTGATTATTATGATCATTATGATGATTATTCTGGTTATTATGGTTATTAGGATTATTATGGCTGTAATAACGTTTATTAGGTTATTTCCTTGATTATTCTGTTTATTATTACGATGTTATGATTATTAGAGTCAGTATAACTTTTACTATGATTATTACGTCTTTTATGATTGTTGCTATGATTATTATGATTATTATTATGATTGTTATGATTGTTGTGGTTATTATGACGATTACTATGATTATCATGGTTGATAGCATGGTAATCATGATCATCATTCAGATTACTACAGCTATTATGATTAATATCATTATCAGGGCTATTATAATGGTTATTATTGTTGTTTCCAAGTTTATTATGGGTATTGTCATGTTTATTATTATTATTATTATGACTGTTATGTTTGTTGTGGTTATTATGACGATTACTATGATTATAGTTGTTGATAGCGTGGTAGTTATGATCATCAGTCAGATTAATATAGCTATTACGATTATTATGGTTATTATGGCTATTATAACAGTTATTATGATTGATTCCAAGTCTATTACGGTTATTATCATTATTATTATGATTACTATGTTTCTTAGTATGATTATGACGAGTATTATGATCATGACTGAGATTCTTACGGCGATTACGACTATTACGATTATTATGGCTATAATAACGATTATTAGGTTTTTTTCCTGATCATTCTGTTTATTATTACGATGTTATGACTATTACGGTTAGTATAACTATTACTATGATTATTACGGCTATTATGATTGTTGCTATGATAATTGTGATTATTATTATGATTTTTATGATTGTTGTGGTTATTATGACGATTACTATGATTATAATGGTTGATAGCACGGTAAACATGATCATCATTCAGATTACTATAGCTATTATGATGAATATGGTTATCATGGCTATTATAATGGCTATTATGGTTGTTTCCAAGTTTATTATGGTTATTGTCATGTTTATTATCATTATTATTATTATTGTTATGTTTGTTGTGGGTTTTATGACGATTACTATGATTATAATTGTTGATAGCATGGTAATTATGATCATCAATCAGATAACTACAACTATTATGATTATTATGGTTATTATGGCTATTATAATGGTTATTATGATTGATTCCAAGTCTATTACGGTTATTATCATTATTATTATGATTACTATGTTTCTTAGTATGATTATGACGAGTATTATGACCATCACTGAGATTCCTACGGCGATTACGACTATTACGATTATTATTGCTATAATAACGATTATTAGGTTTTTTCCCTGATCATTCTGTTCATTATTACGATGTTGTGACTATTACGGTTAGTATAACTATTACTATGATTATTACGGCTATTATGATTGTTGCTATGATAATTATGATTATTCCTATGATTGTTATGATTGTCGTGGTTATCATGACGATTACTATGATTATAATGGTTGATAGCATGTTTATTATGGTCATCATTCGGATTACTATGGCTATTAAGATTATTATGGTTATTATTGCTATTATAATGGTTATTATGACTGTTTCCAAGTCTATTATGGTTATTATTATGATTATTATGATTATAATGTTTCATAGTATGGTTGTGATGATTATTATGATCATTATGATGATTATTCTGGTTATTATGGTTATTAAGATTATTATGGCTGTAATAACGTTTATTAGGTTATTTCTATGATTATTCTGTTTATTATTACGATGTTATGATTATTAGAGTCAGTATAACTATTACTATGATTATTACGTCTATTATGATTGTTGCTATGATTATTATGATTATTATTATGATTGTTATGATGGTTGTGGTTATTATGACGATTACTATGATTATCATGGTTGATAGCATGGTAATCATGATCATCATTCAGATGAATACAGCTATTATGATGAATATGGTTATCATGAATATTATAATGGTTATTATGGTTGTTTCCATGTTTATTATGGTTATTGTCATGTTTATTATCATTATTATTATGATTGTTATGTTTGTTGTGGGTTTTGTAACGATTACTATAATTATAATTGTTGATAGCATGGTAATTATGATCATCATTCAGATGACTACAACTATGATGATTATTATGGTTGTTATAGCTATTATAATGGTTGTTATGGTTGTTTCCATGTCTATTATGGTTATTATCATGATTATTATGATTATTATGTTTCTTAGTACGATTATGACGAATATTAAGATAATCACTGAGATTCTTATGGCGATTGCGACTATTACGATTATTATGGCTGTAATAACGATTATTAGGTTATTTCCATGATTATTCTGTTTATTATTACGATGTTATGATTATTACAGTCAGTATAACCATTACCATGATTATTACGTCTATTATGATTGTTCCTATGATTATTATGGCTATTATTATGATTGTTATGATTGTTGTGGTTATTATGACGATTACCATGATTATAATGCTTCATAGCATGGTTATTATGATCATCATTTAGATTACTATAGCTATTACGATTATTATGGTTCTTATGGCTATTATAATGGTTATTATGATTGATTCCAAGTCTATTACGCTTATTATCATTATTATTATGATTACTATGTTTCTTAGTATGATTATGACGAGTATTATGATCATCACTGAGATTCTTACGGCGATTACGACTATTACGATTATTATGGCTATAATAACGATTATTAGGTTTTTTTCTTGACCATTCTGTTTATTATTACGATGTTATGACTATTACGGTTAGTATAACTATTACTATGATTATTACGGCTATTAGGATTGTAGCTATGATAATTATGATTATTATTATGATTCTTATGATTGTTGTGGTTATTATGACGGTTACTATGATTATAATGGTTGATAGCATGGTAGTTATGATCATCAGTCAGATTAATATAGCTATTATGGTTATTATGGTTATTATGGCTATTATAATGGTTACTAGGGTTGTTTCCAAGTCTATTATGGTTATTATCATGATTATTATGATTATTACGCTTCTTAGTATGATTGTGAGGATTATTATGATCATTATTACGATTATTCTGGTTCTTATGGTTGTTAAGATTATTATGTATGTAATAACGATTATTAGGTTATTTCCTTGATTATTCTGTTTATTACTACGATGTTATGATTATTACAGTTAGTATAACTATTACTATGACTATTACGGCTATTATGACTGTTGCTATGATTATTATGATTATTATTATGATTGTTATGATTGTTGTGGTTATTATGAGGGTTACTATGATTATAATGCTTGATAGCATAGTAATCATGATCATCATTCAGATTACAATAGCTATTATGATAATTATGGCTATTATGGCAATTATAATGGTTATTGTGGTTGTTTCCATGTCTATTATGGTTATTATCATGATTATTATGATTATTATGTTTCTTAGTACGATTATGACGAGTATTATGATAATCACTGAGATTCTTATGGCGATTACGACTATTACGATTATTATGTGTATAATAACGGTTATTAGGTTATTTCCATGATTAATCTGTTTATTATTACAATGTTATGATTATTACAGTTAGTATAACTATTACTATGATTATTACGTCTATTATGATTGTTGCTATGATTATTATGATTATTATTATGATTGTTATGATTGTTGTGGTTATTATGACGATGACAATGATTATAATGGTTGATAGCATGGTAATCATGATCATCATCCAGATTACTATAGCTATTATGATTAATATCAGTATCAGGGCTATTATAATGGTTATTATGGTTGTTTCCAAGTTTATTATGGGTATTGTCATGTTTATTATCATTATTATTATGATTGTTATGTTTGTTGTGGTTATTATGACGATTACTATGATTATAGTTGTTGATAGCATGGTAATTATGATCATCAGTCAGATTAATATATCTATTATCGTTATTATGGTTATTATTGCTATTATAATGGTTATTAGGGTTGTTTCCAAGTCTATTATGGTTATTATCATGATTATTATGATTATTATGTTTCTTAGTCTGATTGTGAGAATTATTATGATCATTACTACGATTATTCTGGTTATAATGGTTATTAAGATTATTATGGCTGTAATAACGGTTATTAGGTTATTTCCATGATTATTCTGTATATTGTAACGATGTTATGATTATTACAGTTAGTATAACGATTACTATGATTATCACAGCTATTATGAATGTTGCTATGTTAATTATGATTATAATTATGATTGTTATGGTTTTTGTG